>NW_027640657.1:0-256914 GCF_949752795.1 Hyperoodon ampullatus | reverse complement strand
GCTCAAACCCACTATAAAAAGGAATTTCAAAAACAAAACAAAAAAACTGGGAAATTCTTTACAATTCCTTCAGGGTCTCTGATGAAATCTGGAATGACCCTATCTACAACGACAGCTGGATGTGGCATAAGGAGGGACACTTGGGACTGAGACGATTGGTGAGATTGGGTGATCAAATGCAGACCCTTTAAAGCAATAATGCATGGCACCCATTCCATGGGTCCGAACTCTCCAGGTTGAAGGGAATATTACTACAGCTATAACATGTGCAGGAATCCTAGAGAACGGACACACTGTGAATACGAAAGGTTTCTAAAACTCAACGCATAGTCCCTCTCCTGGTGCTCCGGTTTGACTTTCCGTCTGCTTTACTATCAACCTCCCAACTTGGAGAGACAGCCCCTTTAACCTCTTGGTTCGCACAGGTTGCCAATTTGGCAGAGGATGAAAGGGAAGAGGGAGAACCAATGAGAGAGTAGCTGTTAGGCATTTGGACGGGCACATATCACTGTAATTTCCCGGCAGGAAGAAGAATTAACCAAATTCTCAGCCACCCACCGGGAACCAGTATAGGTCCTGAACCAAAATTTTGGACTTGCGGTCAGCTCACCAAAAACGAGTTGAAAAATGGAGCTCAGGGGCACAGCAATTCACAAACTGGCCGAGTAATAAAGGACAACTATCGTCCAAAAATCTGTTGAGGGAAGGCAACGAGGCGGACTTGAAAGCGAGGCAGAATAGCAGGAAACAGATTTCAAGAGGTACGTTGGAATCGCCTTTAAAGCACAGGAAGAGGGGCACAACTTCGACAATGATGCACTTGGCCAAAAAGGGCGTATGCGTTTTCTCCTGAATATATTCAGGAGAAAACGCATACGCCCTTTTCGGCCAAGCAAGCAAGCGGGCAATGCAAATCTGCACTACAAAGAAGTATCACTTCCCACCGGTCAAAAGGGACATCCACAAAATGTGTAAGAACAAGAAAGTCAAGACAGGCCCTGGAGAACAGGGAGCCTTGTTATGCTGATGGGCGGGATGTAAATTGCCAACTGCCTCTCTGGAGGAGTGCATTCTGTTCCCTAAAACAAGTAAAGAACAGAGCTACAGAGCCAAGGGCACTACCAGTCTAGGGAATATACCTTGGGAAAACTGAAAATCAATAAGACAGAGCCACCCCAAAATTTAGGGCTGCACTGCATACAAGGACCTCAACTTGGATACACCTTAAGTATCCCAGAAAATATAAACATGGTTCAAAAAATTGTGGTACTTACGTACGATGGAATATCCCTCAGCCATGAAATCAATGTCATAAGACCAGTAGCAGCAAAATGGGTGGATTCAGGTACGATGATTCTAAGTGAAATAAGTCACACAGAAAAAGAAACTTATCATAAGATATCACTTATGAAGATCCTGTAAACATGGCTACACTTGAACTGAGTTAGGAAAGAGAACAGTGTCTCACATTTAGAAAACACTCTTATACCTGCTTAAGGGGGAAGGAGAGGTGGGGTGATGCATAAAACCAGAGTTTGATATAAGCACAGGTACTGTTCCAAAAACCAACTATGGAATAGACAAGACCTACACCGTCCTCAGTGAAAGGGACTCAAAACCCCATATTTCCCGCAGAGGAAAATATCTGACTAGTAAGAATCTTAAAACCTATGTATTGATATGTCTCCGTAAGGGAATCAAGTGTGTCTAGACTGGCATAAACATGGCAACGAGAATCAGCTCAAACCCACTATAAAAAGGAATTTCAAAAACAAAACAAAAAAACGGGGAAATTCTTTACAATTCCTTCAGGGTCTCTGATGAAAGCTGGAATGACCCTATCTACAACGACAGCTGGATGTGGCATAAGGAGGGACACTTGGGACTGAGACGATTGGTGAGATTGGGTGAGCAAATGCAGACCCTTTAAAGCAATAATGCATGGCACCCATTCCATGGGTCCGAACTCTCCAGGTTGAAGGGAATATTACTACAGCTATAACATGTGCGGGAAACCTAGAGAACGGACACACTGTGAATACGAAAGGTTTCTAAAACTCAACGCATAGTCCCTCTCCTGGTGCTCCGGTTTGACTTTCCGTCTGCTTTACTATCAACCTCCCAACTTGGAGAGACAGCCCCTTTAACCTCTTGGTTCGCACAGGTTGCCAATTTGGCAGAGGATGAAAGGGAAGAGGGAGAACCAATGAGAGAGTAGCTGTTAGGCATTTGGACGGGCACATATCACTGTAATTTCCCGGCAGGAAGAAGAATTAACCAAATTCTCAGCCACCCACCGGGAACCAGTATAGGTCCTGAAGCAAAATTTTGGACTTGCGGTCAGCTCACCAAAAACGAGTTGAAAAATGGAGCTCAGGGGCACAGCAATTCACAAACTGGCCGAGTAATAAAGGACAACTATCGTCCAAAAATCTGTTGAGGGAAGGCAACGAGGCGGACTTGAAAGCGAGGCAGAATAGCAGGAAACAGATTTCAAGAGGTACGTTGGAATCGCCTTTAAAGCACAGGAAGAGGGGCACAACTTCGACAATGATGCACTTGGCCAAAAAGGGCGTATGCGTTTTCTCCTGAATATATTCAGGAGAAAACGCATACGCCCTTTTTGGCCAAGCAAGCAAGCGGGCAATGCAAATCTGCACTACAAAGAAGTATCACTTCCCACCGGTCAAAAGGGACATCCACAAAATGTGTAAGAACAAGAAAGGCAAGACAGGCCCTGGAGAACAGGGAGCCTTGTTATGCTGATGGGCGGGATGTAAATTGCCAACTGCCTCTCTGGAGGAGTGCATTCTGTTCCCTAAAACAAGTAAAGAACAGAGCTACAGAGCCAAGGGCACTACCAGTCTAGGGAATATACCTTGGGAAAACGGAAAATCAATAAGACAGAGCCACCCCAAAATTTAGGGCTGCACTGCATACAAGGACCTCAACTTGGATACACCTTAAGTATCCCAGAAAATATAAACATGGTTCAAAAAATTGTGGTACTTACGTACGATGGAATATCCCTCAGCCATGAAATCAATGTCATAAGACCAGTAGCAGCAAAATGGGTGGATTCAGGTACGATGATTCTAAGTGAAATAAGTCACACAGAAAAAGAAACTTATCATAAGATATCACTTATGAAGATCCTGTAAACATGGCTACACTTGAACTGAGTTAGGAAAGAGAACAGTGTCTCACATTTAGAAAACACTCTTATACCTGCTTAAGGGGGAAGGAGAGGTGGGGTGATGCATAAAACCAGAGTTTGATATAAGCACAGGTACCGTTCCAAAAACCAACTATGGAATAGACAAGACCTACACCGTCCTCAGTGAAAGGGACTCAAAACCCCATATTTCCCGCAGAGGAAAATATCTGACTAGTAAGAATCTTAAAACCTATGTATTGATATGTCTCCGTAAGGGAATCAAGTGTGTCTAGACTGGCATAAACATGGCAACGAGAATCAGCTCAAACCCACTATAAAAAGGAATTTCAAAAACAAAACAAAAAAACGGGGAAATTCTTTACAATTCCTTCAGGGTCTCTGATGAAAGCTGGAATGACCCTATCTACAACGACAGCTGGATGTGGCATAAGGAGGGACACTTGGGACTGAGACGATTGGTGAGATTGGGTGAGCAAATGCAGACCCTTTAAAGCAATAATGCATGGCACCCATTCCATGGGTCCGAACTCTCCAGGTTGAAGGGAATATTACTACAGCTATAACATGTGCGGGAAACCTAGAGAACGGACACACTGTGAATACGAAAGGTTTCTAAAACTCAACGAATAGTCCCACTCCTGGTGCTCCGGTTTGACTTTCCGTCTCCTTTACTATCAACCTCCCAACTTGGAGAGACAGCCCCTTTAACATCTTGGTTCGCACAGGTTGCCAATTTGGCAGAGGATGAAAGGGAAGAGGGAGAACCAATGAGAGAGTAGCTGTTAGGCATTTGGACGGGCACATATCACTGTAATTTCCCAGCAGGAAGAAGAATTAACCAAATTCTCAGCCACCCACCGGGAACCAGTATAGGTCCTGAACCAAAATTTTGGACTTGCGTTCAGCTCACCAAAAACGAGTTGAAAAATGGAGCTCAGGGGCACAGCAATTCACAAACTGGCCGAGTAATAAAGGACAACTATCGTCCAAAAATCTGTTGAGGGAAGGCAACGAGGCGGACTTGAAAGCGAGGCAGAATAGCAGGAAACAGATTTCAAGAGGTACGTTGGAATCGCCTTTAAAGCACAGGAAGAGGGGCACAACTTCGACAATGATGCACTTGGCCAAAAAGGGCGTATGCGTTTTCTCCTGAATATATTCAGGAGAAAACGCATACGCCCTTTTTGGCCAAGCAAGCAAGCGGGCAATGCAAATCTGCACTACAAAGAAGTATCACTTCCCACCGGTCAAAAGGGACATCCACAAAATGTGTAAGAACAAGAAAGGCAAGACAGGCCCTGGAGAACAGGGAGCCTTGTTATGCTGATGGGCGGGATGTAAATTGCCAACTGCCTCTCTGGAGGAGTGCATTCTGTTCCCTAAAACAAGTAAAGAACAGAGCTACAGAGCCAAGGGCACTACCAGTCTAGGGAATATACCTTGGGAAAACGGAAAATCAATAAGACAGAGCCACCCCAAAATTTAGGGCTGCACTGCATACAAGGACCTCAACTTGGATACACCTTAAGTATCCCAGAAAATATAAACATGGTTCAAAAAACTGTGGTACTTACGTACGATGGAATATCCCTCAGCCATGAAATCAATGTCATAAGACCAGTAGCAGCAAAATGGGTGGATTCAGGTACGATGATTCTAAGTGAAATAAGTCACACAGAAAAAGAAACTTATCATAAGATATCACTTATGAAGATCCTGTAAACATGGCTACACTTGAACTGAGTTAGGAAAGAGAACAGTGTCTCACATTTAGAAAACACTCTTATGCCTGCTTAAGGGGGAAGGAGAGGTGGGGTGATGCATAAAACCAGAGTTTGATATAAGCACAGGTACCGTTCCAAAAACCAACTATGGAATAGACAAGACCTACACCGTCCTCAGCGAAAGGGACTCAAAGCCCCATATTTCCCGCAGAGGAAAATATCTGACTAGTAAGAATCTTAAAACCTATGTATTGATATGTCTCCGTAAGGGAATCAAGTGTGTCTAGACTGGCATAAACATGGCAGCGAGAATCAGCTCAAACCCACTATAAAAAGGAATTTCAAAAACAAAACAAAAAAACTGGGAAATTCTTTACAATTCCTTCAGGGTCTCTGATGAAATCTGGAATGACCCTATCTACAACGACAGCTGGATGTGGCATAAGGAGGGACACTTGGGACTGAGACGATTGGTGAGATTGGGTGAGCAAATGCAGACCCTTTAAAGCAATAATGCATGGCACCCATTCCATGGGTCCGAACACTCCAGGTTGAAGGGAATATTACTACAGTTATAACATGTGCAGGAAACCTAGAGAACGGACACACTGTGAATACGAAAGGTTTCTAAAACTCAACGCATAGTCCCTCTCCTGGTGCTCCGGTTTGACTTTCCGTCTGCTTTACTATCAACCTCCCAACTTGGAGAGACAGCCCCTTTAACCTCTTGGTTCGCACAGGTTGCCAATTTGGCAGAGGATGAAAGGGAAGAGGGAGAACCAATGAGAGAGTAGCTGTTAGGCATTTGGACGGGCACATATCACTGTAATTTCCCGGCAGGAAGAAGAATTAACCAAATTCTCAGCCACCCACCGGGAACCAGTATAGGTCCTGAACCAAAATTTTGGACTTGCGGTCAGCTCACCAAAAACGAGTTGAAAAATGGAGCTCAGGGGCACAGCAATTCACAAACTGGCCGAGTAATAAAGGACAACTATCGTCCAAAAATCTGTTGAGGGAAGGCAACGAGGCGGACTTGAAAACGAGGCAGAATAGCAGGAAACAGATTTCAAGAGGTACGTTGGAATCGCCTTTAAAGCACAGGAAGAGGGGCACAACTTCAACAATGATGCACTTGGCCAAAAAGGGCGTATGCGTTTTCTCCTGAATATATTCAGGAGAAAACGCATACGCCCTTTTTGGCCAAGCAAGCAAGCGGGCAATGCAAATCTGCACTACAAAGAAGTATCACTTCCCAACAGTCAAAGGGGACATCGACAAAATGTGTAAGAACAAGAAAGGCAAGACAGGCCCTGGAGAACAGGGAGCCTTGTTATGCTGATGGGCGGGATGTAAATTGCCAACTGCCTCTCTGGAGGAGTGCATTCTGTTCCCTAAAACAAGTAAAGAACAGAGCTACAGAGCCAAGGGCACTACCAGTCTAGGGAATATACCTTGGGAAAACTGAAAATCAATAAGACAGAGCCACCCCAAAATTTATGGCTGCACTGCATACAAGGATCTCAACTTGGATACACCTTAAGTATCCCAGAAAATATAAACATGGTTCAAAAAATTGTGGTACTTACATACGATGGAATATCCCTCAGCCATGAAATCAATGTCATAAGACCAGTAGCAGCAAAATGGGTGGATTCAGGTACGATGATTCTAAGTGAAATAAGTCACACAGAAAAAGAAACTTATCATAAGATATCACTTATGAAGATCCTGTAAACATGGCTACACTTGAACTGAGTTAGGAAAGAGAACAGTGTCTCACATTTAGAAAACACTCTTATACCTGCTTAAGGGGGAAGGAGAGGTGGGGTGATGCATAAAACCAGAGTTTGATATAAGCACAGGTACCGTTCCAAAAACCAACTATGGAATAGACAAGACCTACACCGTCCTCAGTGAAAGGGACTCAAAACCCCATATTTCCCGCAGAGGAAAATATCTGACTAGTAAGAATCTTAAAACCTATGTATTGATATGTCTCCGTAAGGGAATCAAGTGTGTCTAGACTGGCATAAACATGGCAGCGAGAATCAGCTCAAACCCACTATAAAAAGGAATTTCAAAAACAAAACAAAAAAACTGGGAAATTCTTTACAATTCCTTCAGGGTCTCTGATGAAAGCTGGAATGACCCTATCTACAACGACAGCTGGATGTGGCATAAGGAGGGACACTTGGGACTGAGACGATTGGTGAGATTGGGTGAGCAAATGCAGACCCTTTAAAGCAATAATGCATGGCACCCATTCCATGGGTCCGAACTCTCCAGGTTGAAGGGAATGTTACTACAGCTATAACATGTGCGGGAAACCTAGAGAACGGACACACTGTGAATACGAAAGGTTTCTGAAACTCAACGAATAGTCCCTCTCCTGGTGCTCCGGTTTGACTTTCCGTCTGCTTTACTATCAACCTCCCAACTTGGAGAGACAGCCCCTTTAACCTCTTGGTTCGCACAGGTTGCCAATTTGGCAGAGGATGAAAGGGAAGAGGGAGAACCAATGAGAGAGTAGCTGTTAGGCATTTGGACGGGCACATATCACTGTAATTTCCCGGCAGGAAGAAGAATTAACCAAATTCTCAGCCACCCACCGGGCACCAGTATAGGTCCTGAACCAAAATTTTGGACTTGCGTTCAGCTCACCAAAAACGAGTTGAAAAATGGAGCTCAGGGGCACAGCAATTCACAAACTGGCCGAGTAATAAAGGACAACTATCGTCCAAAAATCTGTTGAGGGAAGGCAACGAGGCGGACTTGAAAGCGAGGCAGAATAGCAGGAAACAGATTTCAAGAGGTACGTTGGAATCGCCTTTAAAGCACAGGAAGAGGGGCACAACTTCGACAATGATGCACTTGGCCAAAAAGGGCGTATGCGTTTTCTCCTGAATATATTCAGGAGAAAACGCATACGCCCTTTTTGGCCAAGCAAGCAAGCGGGCAATGCAAATCTGCACTACAAAGAAGTATCACTTCCCACCGGTCAAAAGGGACATCCACAAAATGTGTAAGAACAAGAAAGGCAAGACAGGCCCTGGAGAACAGGGAGCCTTGTTATGCTGATGGGCGGGATGTAAATTGCCAACTGCCTCTCTGGAGGAGTGCATTCTGTTCCCTAAAACAAGTAAAGAACAGAGCTACAGAGCCAAGGGCACTACCAGTCTAGGGAATATACCTTGGGAAAACTGAAAATCAATAAGACAGAGCCCCCCCAAAATTTAGGGCTGCACTGCATACAAGGACCTCAACTTGGATACACCTTAAGTATCCCAGAAAATATAAACATGGTTCAAAAAATTGTGGTACTTACGTACGATGGAATATCCCTCAGCCATGAAATCAATGTCATAAGACCAGTAGCAGCAAAATGGGTGGATTCAGGTACGATGATTCTAAGTGAAATAAGTCACACAGAAAAAGAAACTTATCATAAGATATCACTTATGAAGATCCTGTAAACATGGCTACACTTGAACTGAGTTAGGAAAGAGAACAGTGTCTCACATTTAGAAAACACTCTTATACCTGCTTAAGGGGGAAGGAGAGGTGGGGTGATGCATAAAACCAGAGTTTGATATAAGCACAGGTACCGTTCCAAAAACCAACTATGCAATAGAAAAGACCTACACCGTCCTCAGTGAAAGGGACTCAAAACCCCATATTTCCCGCAGAGGAAAATATCTGACTAGTAAGAATCTTAAAACCTATGTATTGATATGTCTCCATAAGGGAATCAAGTGTGTCTAGACTGGCATAAACATGGCAGCGAGAATCAGCTCAAACCCACTATAAAAAGGAATTTCAAAAACAAAACAAAAAAACGGGGAAATTCTTTACAATTCCTTCAGGGTCTCTGAAAAAAGCTGGAATGACCCTATCTACAACGACAGCTGGATGTGGCATAAGGAGGGACACTTGGGACTGAGACGATTGGTGAGATTGGGTGAGCAAATGCAGACCCTTTAAAGCAATAATGCATGGCACCCATTCCATGGGTCCGAACTCTCCAGGTTGAAGGGAATATTACTACAGCTATAACATGTGCGGGAAACCTAGAGAACGGACACACTGTGAATACGAAAGGTTTCTAAAACTCAACGAATAGTCCCACTCCTGGTGCTCCGGTTTGACTTTCCGTCTCCTTTACTATCAACCTCCCAACTTGGAGAGACAGCCCCTTTAACCTCTTGGTTCGCACAGGTTGCCAATTTGGCAGAGGATGAAAGGGAAGAGGGAGAACCAATGAGAGAGTAGCTGTTAGGCATTTGGACGGGCACATATCACTGTAATTTCCCAGCAGGAAGAAGAATTAACCAAATTCTCAGCCACCCACCGGGAACCAGTATAGGTCCTGAACCAAAATTTTGGACTTGCGGTCAGCTCACCAAAAACGAGTTGAAAAATGGAGCTCAGGGGCACAGCAATTCACAAACTGGCCGAGTAATAAAGGACAACTATCGTCCAAAAATCTGTTGAGGGAAGGCAACGAGGCGGACATGAAAGCGAGGCAGAATAGCAGGAAACAGATTTCAAGAGGTACGTTGGAATCGCCTTTAAAGCACAGGAAGAGGGGCACAACTTCGACAATGATGCACTTGGCCAAAAAGGGCGTATGCGTTTTCTCCTGAATATATTCAGGAGAAAACGCATATGCCCTTTTTGGCCAAGCAAGCAAGCGGGCAATGCAAATCTGCACTACAAAAAAGTATCACTTCCCACCGGTCAAAAGGGACATCCACAAAATGTGTAAGAACAAGAAAGGCAAGACAGGCCCTGGAGAACAGGGAGCCTTGTTATGCTGATGGGCGGGATGTAAATTGCCAACTGCCTCTCTGGAGGAGTGCATTCTGTTCCCTAAAACAAGTAAAGAACAGACCTACAGAGCCAAGGGCACTACCAGTCTAGGGAATATACCTCGGGAAAACGGAAAATCAATAAGACAGAGCCACCCCAAAATTTAGGGCTGCACTGCATACAAGGACCTCAACTTGGATACACCTTAAGTATCCCAGAAAATATAAACATGGTTCAAAAAATTGTGGTACTTACGTACGATGGAATATCCCTCAGCCATGAAATCAATGTCATAAGACCAGTAGCAGCAAAATGGGTGGATTCAGGTACGATGATTCTAAGTGAAATAAGTCACACAGAAAAAGAAACTTATCATAAGATATCACTTATGAAGATCCTGTAAACATGGCTACACTTGAACTGAGTTAGGAAAGAGAACAGTGTCTCACATTTAGAAAACACTCTTATACCTGCTTAAGGGGGAAGGAGAGGTGGGGTGATGCATAAAACCAGAGTTTGATATAAGCACAGGTACCGTTCCAAAAACCAACTATGGAATAGACAAGACCTACACCGTCCTCAGTGAAAGGGACTCAAAACCCCATATTTCCCGCAGAGGAAAATATCTGACTAGTAAGAATCTTAAAACCTATGTATTGATATGTCTCCATAAGGGAATCAAGTGTGTCTAGACTGGCATAAACATGGCAACGAGAATCAGCTCAAACCCACTATAAAAAGGAATTTCAAAAACAAAACAAAAAAACGGGGAAATTCTTTACAATTCCTTCAGGGTCTCTGAAAAAAGCTGGAATGACCCTATCTACAACGACAGCTGGATGTGGCATAAGGAGGGACACTTGGGACTGAGACGATTGGTGAGATTGGGTGAGCAAATGCAGACCCTTTAAAGCAATAATGCATGGCACCCATTCCATGGGTCCGAACTCTCCAGGTTGAAGGGAATATTACTACAGCTATAACATGTGCGGGAAACCTAGAGAACGGACACACTGTGAATACGAAAGGTTTCTAAAACTCAACGAATAGTCCCACTCCTGGTGCTCCGGTTTGACTTTCCGTCTCCTTTACTATCAACCTCCCAACTTGGAGAGACAGCCCCTTTAACATCTTGGTTCGCACAGGTTGCCAATTTGGCAGAGGATGAAAGGGAAGAGGGAGAACCAATGAGAGAGTAGCTGTTAGGCATTTGGACGGGCACATATCACTGTAATTTCCCAGCAGGAAGAAGAATTAACCAAATTCTCAGCCACCCACCGGGAACCAGTATAGGTCCTGAACCAAAATTTTGGACTTGCGGTCAGCTCACCAAAAACGAGTTGAAAAATGGAGCTCAGGGGCACAGCAATTCACAAACTGGCCGAGTTATAAAGGACAACTATCGTCCAAAAATCTGTTGAGGGAAGGCAACGAGGCGGACTTGAAAGCGAGGCAGAATAGCAGGAAACAGATTTCAAGAGGTACGTTGGAATCGCCTTTAAAGCACAGGAAGAGGGGCACAACTTCGACAATGATGCACTTGGCCAAAAAGGGCGTATGCGTTTTCTCCTGAATATATTCAGGAGAAAACGCATACGCCCTTTTTGGCCAAGCAAGCAAGCGGGCAATGCAAATCTGCACTACAAAGAAGTATCACTTCCCACCGGTCAAAAGGGACATCCACAAAATGTGTAAGAACAAGAAAGGCAAGACAGGCCCTGGAGAACAGGGAGCCTTGTTATGCTGATGGGCGGGATGTAAATTGCCAACTGCCTCTCTGGAGGAGTGCATTCTGTTCCCTAAAACAAGTAAAGAACAGAGCTACAGAGCCAAGGGCACTACCAGTCTAGGGAATATACCTTGGGAAAACTGAAAATCAATAAGACAGAGCCACCCCAAAATTTAGGGCTGCACTGCATACAAGGATCTCAACTTGGATACACCTTAAGTATCCCAGAAAATATAAACATGGTTCAAAAAATTGTGGTACTTACGTACGATGGAATATCCCTCAGCCATGAAATCAATGTCATAAGACCAGTAGCAGCAAAATGGGTGGATTCAGGTACGATGATTCTAAGTGAAATAAGTCACACAGAAAAAGAAACTTATCATAAGATATCACTTATGAAGATCCTGTAAACATGGCTACACTTGAACTGAGTTAGGAAAGAGGACAGTGTCTCACATTTAGAAAACACTCTTATACCTGCTTAAGGGGGAAGGAGAGGTGGGGTGATGCATAAAACCAGAGTTTGATATAAGCACAGGTACCGTTCCAAAAACCAACTATGGAATAGACAAGACCTACACCGTCCTCAGCGAAAGGGACTCAAAACCCCATATTTCCCGCAGAGGAAAATATCTGACTAGTAAGAATCTTAAAACCTATGTATTGATATGTCTCCGTAAGGGAATCAAGTGTGTCTAGACTGGCATAAACATGGCAGCGAGAATCAGCTCAAACCCACTATAAAAAGGAATTTCAAAAACAAAACAAAAAAACTGGGAAATTCTTTACAATTCCTTCAGGGTCTCTGATGAAGGCTGGAATGACCCTATCTACAACGACAGCTGGATGTGGCATAAGGAGGGACACTTGGGACTGAGACGATTGGTGAGATTGGGTGAGCAAATGCAGACCCTTTAAAGCAATAATGCATGGCACCCATTCCATGGGTCCGAACTCTCCAGGTTGAAGGGAATATTACTACAGCTATAACATGTGCGGGAAACCTAGAGAACGGACACACTGTGAATACGAAAGGTTTCTAAAACTCAACGCATAGTCCCTCCCCTGGTGCTCCGGTTTGACTTTCCGTCTGCTTTACTATCAACCTCCCAACTTGGAGAGACAGCCCCTTTAACCTCTTGGTTCGCACAGGTTGCCAATTTGGCAGAGGATGAAAGGGAAGAGGGAGAACCAATGAGAGAGTAGCTGTTAGGCATTTGGACGGGCACATATCACTGTAATTTCCCGGCAGGAAGAAGAATTAACCAAATTCTCAGCCACCCACCGGGAACCAGTATAGGTCCTGAACCAAAATTTTGGACTTGCGGTCAGCTCACCATAAGCGAGTTGAAAAATGGAGCTCAGGGGCACAGCAATTCACAAACTGGCCGAGTAATAAAGGACAACTATCGTCCAAAAATCTGTTGAGGGAAGGCAACGAGGCGGACTTGAAAGCGAGGCAGAATAGCAGGAAACAGATTTCAAGAGGTACGTTGGAATCTCCTTTAAAGCACAGGAAGAGGGGCACAACTTCGACAATGATGCACTTGGCCAAAAAGGGCGTATGCGTTTTCTCCTGAATATATTCAGGAGAAAACGCATACGCCCTTTTTGGCCAAGCAAGCAAGCGGGCAATGCAAATCTGCACTACAAAGAAGTATCACTTCCCACCGGTCAAAAGGGACATCCACAAAATGTGTAAAAACCAGAAAGGCAAGACAGGCCCTGGAGAACAGGGAGCCTTGTTATGCTGATGGGCGGGATGTAAATTGCCAACTCCCTCTCTGGAGGAGTGCATTGTGTTCCCTAAAACAAGTAAACAACAGAGCTACAGAGCCAAGGGCACTTCCAGTCTAGGGAATATACCTTGGGAAAACTGAAAATCAAAAAGACACAGCCACCCCAAAATTTAGGGCTGCACTGCTTACAAGGACCTCAACTTGGGTACACCTTAAATATCCCAGGAAATATAAAAATGGTTCAAAAAATTGTGGTACTTACGTACGATGGAATATCCCTCAGCCATGTAATCAATGTCATAAGACCAGTAGCAGCAAAATGGGTGGATTCAGGTACGATGATTCTAAGTGAAATAAGTCACACAGAAAAAGAAACTTATCATAAGATATCACTTATGAAGATCCTGTAAACATGGCTACACTTGAACTGAGTTAGGAAAGAGAACAGTGTCTCACATTTAGAAAACACTCTTATACCTGCTTAAGGGGGAAGGAGAGGTGGGGTGATGCATAAAACCAGAGTTTGATATAAGCACAGGTACCGTTCCAAAAACCAACTATGGAATAGACAAGACCTACACCGTCCTCAGCGAAAGGGACTCAAAACCCCATATTTCCCGCAGAGGAAAATATCTGACTAGTAAGAATCTTAAAACCTATGTATTGATATGTCTCCATAAGGGAATCAACTGTGTCTAGACTGGCATAAACATGGCAGCGAGAATCAGCTCAAACCCACTATAAAAAGGAATTTCAAAAACAAAACAAAAAAACTGGGAAATTCTTTACAATTCCTTCAGGGTCTCTGATGAAAGCTGGAATGACCCTATCTACAACGACAGCTGGATGTGGCATAAGGAGGGACACTTGGGACTGAGACGGTTGGTGAGATTGGGTGAGCAAATGCAGACCCTTTAAAGCAATAATGCATGGCACCCATTCCATGGGTCCGAACTCTCCAGGTTGAAGGGAATATTACTACAGCTATAACATGTGCGGGAAACCTAGAGAACGGACACACTGTGAATACGAAAGGTTTCTAAAACTCAACGCATAGTCCCTCTCCTGGTGCTCCGGTTTGACTTTCCGTCTGCTTTACTATCAACCTCCCAACTTGGAGAGACAGCCCCTTTAACCTCTTGGTTCGCACAGGTTGCCAATTTGGCAGAGGATGAAAGGGAAGAGGGAGAACCAATGAGAGAGTAGCTGTTAGGCATTTGGACGGGCACATATCACTGTAATTTCCCGGCAGGAAGAAGAATTAACCAAATTCTCAGCCACCCACCGGGAACCAGTATAGGTCCTGAACCAAAATTTTGGACTTGCGGTCAGCTCACCAAAAACGAGTTGAAAAATGGAGCTCAGGGGCACAGCAATTCACAAACTGGCCGAGTAATAAAGGACAACTATCGTCCAAAAATCTGTTGAGGGAAGGCAACGAGGCGGACTTGAAAGCGAGGCAGAATAGCAGGAAACAGATTTCAAGAGGTACGTTGGAATCGCCTTTAAAGCACAGGAAGAGGGGCACAACTTCGACAATGATGCACTTGGCCAAAAAGGGCGTATGCGTTTTCTCCTGAATATATTCAGGAGAAAACGCATACGCCCTTTTTGGCAAAGCAAGCAAGCGGGCAATGCAAATCTGCACTACAAAGAAGTATCACTTCCCACCGGTCAAAAGGGACATCAACAAAATGTGTAAGAACAAGAAAGGCAAGACAGGCCCTGGAGAACAGGGAGCCTTGTTATGCTGATGGGCGGGATGTAAATTGCCAACTGCCTCTCTGGAGGAGTGCATTCTGTTCCCTAAAACAAGTAAACAACAGAGCTACAGAGCCAAGGGCACTACCAGCCTAGGGAATATACCTTGGGAAAACTGAAAATCAATAAGACAGAGCCATCCCAAAATTTAGGGCTGCACTGCATACAAGGATCTCAACTTGGATACACCTTAAGTATCCCAGAAAATATAAACATGGTTCAAAAAATTGTGGTACTTACGTACGATGGAATATCCCTCAGCCATGAAATCAATGTCATAAGACCAGTAGCAGCAAAATGGGTGGATTCAGGTACGATAATTCTAAGTGAAATAAGTCACACAGAAAAAGAAACTTATCATAAGATATCACTTATGAAGATCCTGTAAACATGGCTACACTTGAACTGAGTTAGGAAAGAGGACAGTGTCTCACATTTAGAAAACACTCTTATACCTGCTTAAGGGGGAAGGAGAGGTGGGGTGATGCATAAAACCAGAGTTTGATATAAGCACAGGTACCGTTCCAAAAACCAACTATGGAATAGACAAGACCTACACCGTCCTCAGCGAAAGGGACTCAAAACCCCATATTTCCCGCAGAGGAAAATATCTGACTGGTAAGAATCTTAAAACCTATGTATTGATATGTCTCCGTAAGGGAATCAAGTGTGTCTAGACTGGCATAAACATGGCAGCGAGAATCAGCTCAAACCCACTATAAAAAGGAATTTCAAAAACAAAACAAAAAAACTGGGAAATTCTTTACAATTCCTTCAGGGTCTCTGATGAAGGCTGGAATGACCCTATCTACAACGACAGCTGGATGTGGCATAAGGAGGGACACTTGGGACTGAGACGATTGGTGAGATTGGGTGAGCAAATGCAGACCCTTTAAAGCAATAATGCATGGCACCCATTCCATGGGTCCGAACTCTCCAGGTTGAAGGGAATATTACTACAGCTATAACATGTGCGGGAAACCTAGAGAACGGACACACTGTGAATACGAAAGGTTTCTAAAACTCAACACATAGTCCCTCCCCTGGTGCTCCGGTTTGACTTTCCGTCTGCTTTACTATCAACCTCCCAACTTGGAGAGACAGCCCCTTTAACCTCTTGGTTCGCACAGGTTGCCAATTTGGCAGAGGATGAAAGGGAAGAGGGAGAACCAATGAGAGAGTAGCTGTTAGGCATTTGGACGGGCACATATCACTGTAATTTCCCGGCAGGAAGAAGAATTAACCAAATTCTCAGCCACCCACCGGGAACCAGTATAGGTCCTGAACCAAAATTTTGGACTTGCGGTCAGCTCACCAAAAGCGAGTTGAAAAATGGAGCTCAGGGGCACAGCAATTCACAAACTGGCCGAGTAATAAAGGACAACTATCGTCCAAAAATCTGTTGAGGGAAGGCAACGAGGCGGACTTGAAAGCGAGGCAGAATAGCAGGAAACAGATTTCAAGAGGTACGTTGGAATCGCCTTTAAAGCACAGGAAGAGGGGCACAACTTCGACAATGATGCACTTGGCCAAAAAGGGCGTATGCGTTCTCTCCTGAATATATTCAGGAGAAAACGCATACGCCCTTTTTGGCCAAGCAAGCAAGCGGGCAATGCAAATCTGCACTACAAAGAAGTATCACTTCCCACCGGTCAAAAGGGACATCCACAAAATGTGTAAGAACAAGAAAGGCAAGACAGGCCCTGGAGAACAGGGAGCCTTGTTATGCTGATGGGCGTGATGTAAATTGCCCACTGCCTCTCTGGAGTAGTGCATTCTGTTCCCTAAAACAAGTAAAGAACAGAGCTACAGAGCCAAGGGCACTACCAGTCTAGGGAATATACCTTGGGAAAACTGAAAATCAATAAGACAGAGCCACCCCAAAATTTAGGGCTGCACTGCATACAAGGACCTCAACTTGGATACACCTTAAGTATCCCAGAAAATATAAACATGGTTCAAAAAATTGTGGTACTTACGTACGATGGAATATCCCTCAGCCATGAAATCAATGTCATAAGACCAGTAGCAGCAAAATGGGTGGATTCAGGTACGATGATTCTAAGTGAAATAAGTCACACAGAAAAAGAAACTTATCATAAGATATCACTTATGAAGATCCTGTAAACATGGCTACACTTGAACTGAGTTAGGAAAGAGAACAGTGTCTCACATTTAGAAAACACTCTTATACCTGCTTAAGGGGGAAGGAGAGGTGGGGTGATGCATAAAACCAGAGTTTGATATAAGCACAGGTACCGTTCCAAAAACCAACTATGGAATAGACAAGACCTACACCGTCCTCAGCGAAAGGGACTCAAAACCCCATATTTCCCGCAGAGGAAAATATCTGACTAGTAAGAATCTTAAAACCTATGTATTGATATGTCTCCGTAAGGGAATCAAGTGTGTCTAGACTGGCATAAACATGGCAGCGAGAATCAGCTCAAACCCACTATAAAAAGGAATTTCAAAAACAAAACAAAAAAACTGGGAAATTCTTTACAATTCCTTCAGGGTCTCTGATGAAAGCTGGAATGACCCTATCTACAACGACAGCTGGATGTGGCATAAGGAGGGACACTTGGGACTGAGACGATTGGTGAGATTGGGTGAGCAAATGCAGACCCTTTAAAGCAATAATGCATGGCACCCATTCCATGGGTCCGAACTCTCCAGGTTGAAGGGAATATTACTACAGCTATAACATGTGCGGGAAACCTAGAGAACGGACACACTGTGAATACGAAAGGTTTCTAAAACTCAACGCATAGTCCCTCTCCTGGTGCTCCGGTTTGACTTTCCGTCTGCTTTACTATCAACCTCCCAACTTGGAGAGACAGCCCCTTTAACCTCTTGGTTCGCACAGGTTGCCAATTTGGCAGAGGATGAAAGGGAAGAGGGAGAACCAATGAGAGAATAGCTGTTAGGCATTTGGACGGGCACATATCACTGTAATTTCCCGGCAGGAAGAAGAATTAACCAAATTCTCAGCCACCCACCGGGAACCAGTATAGTTCCTGAACCAAAATTTTGGACTTGCAGTCAGCTCACCAAAAACGAGTTGAAAAATGGAGCTCAGGGGCACAGCAATTCACAAACTGGCCGAGTAATAAAGGACAACTATCGTCCAAAAATCTGTTGAGGGAAGGCAACGAGGCGGACTTGAAAGCGAGGCAGAATAGCAGGAAACAGATTTCAAGAGGTACGTTGGAATCGCCTTTAAAGCACAGGAAGAGGGGCACAACTTCGACAATGATGCACTTGGCCAAAAAGGGCGTATGCGTTTTCTCCTGAATATATTCAGGAGAAAACGCATACGCCCTTTTTGGCCAAGCAAGCAAGCGGGCAATGCAAATCTGCACTACAAAGAAGTATCACTTCCCACCGGTCAAAAGGGACATCCACAAAATGTGTAAGAACAAGAAAGGCAAGACAGGCCCTGGAGAACAGGGAGCCTTGTTATGCTGATGGGCGGGATGTAAATTGCCAACTGCCTCTCTGGAGGAGTGCATTCTGTTCCCTAAAACAAGTAAAGAACAGAGCTACAGAGCCAAGGGCACTACCAGCCTAGGGAATATACCTTGGGAAAACTGAAAATCAATAAGACAGAGCCACCCCAAAATTTAGGGCTGCACTGCATACAAGGACCTCAACTTGGATACACCTTAAGTATCCCAGAAAATATAAACATGGTTCAAAAAATTGTGGTACTTACGTACGATGGAATATCCCTCAGCCATGAAATCAATGTCATAAGACCAGTAGCAGCAAAATGGGTGGATTTAGGTACGATGATTCTAAGTGAAATAAGTCACACAGAAAAAGAAACTTATCATAAGATATCACTTATGAAGATCCTGTAAACATGGCTACACTTGAACTGAGTTAGGAAAGAGAACAGTGTCTCACATTTAGAAAACACTCTTATACCTGCTTAAGGGGGAAGGAGAGGTGGGGTGATGCATAAAACCAGAGTTTGATATAAGCACAGGTACCGTTCCAAAAACCAACTATGGAATAGACAAGACCTACACCGTCCTCAGCGAAAGGGACTCAAAACCCCATATTTCCCGCAGAGGAAAATATCTGACTAGTAAGAATCTTAAAACCTATGTATTGATATGTCTCCGTAAGGGAATCAACTGTGTCTAGACAGGCATAAACATGGCAGCGAGAATCAGCTCAAACCCACTATAAAAAGGAATTTCAAAAACAAAACAAAAAAACTGGGAAATTCTTTACAATTCCTTCAGGGTCTCTGATGAAAGCTGGAATGACCCTATCTACAACGACAGCTGGATGTGGCATAAGGAGGGACACTTGGGACTGAGACGGTTGGTGAGATTGGGTGAGCAAATGCAGACCCTTTAAAGCAATAATGCATGGCACCCATTCCATGGGTCCGAACTCTCCAGGTTGAAGGGAATATTACTACAGCTATAACATGTGCGGGAAACCTAGAGAACGGACACACTGTGAATACGAAAGGTTTCTAAAACTCAACGCATAGTCCCTCTCCTGGTGCTCCGGTTTGACTTTCCGTCTGCTTTACTATCAACCTCCCAACTTGGAGAGACAGCCCCTTTAACCTCTTGGTTCGCACAGGTTGCCAATTTGGCAGAGGATGAAAGGGAAGAGGGAGAACCAATGAGAGAGTAGCTGTTAGGCATTTGGACGGGCACATATCACTGTAATTTCCCGGCAGGAAGAAGAATTAACCAAATTCTCAGCCACCCACCGGGAACCAGTATAGGTCCTGAACCAAAATTTTGGACTTGCGGTCAGCTCACCAAAAACGAGTTGAAAAATGGAGCTCAGGGGCACAGCAATTCACAAACTGGCCGAGTAATAAAGGACAACTATCGTCCAAAAATCTGTTGAGGGAAGGCAACGAGGCGGACTTGAAAGCGAGGCAGAATAGCAGGAAACAGATTTCAAGAGGTACGTTGGAATCGCCTTTAAAGCACAGAAAGAGGGGCACAACTTCGACAATGATGCACTTGGCCAAAAAGGGCGTATGCGTTTTCTCCTGAATATATTCAGGAGAAAACGCATACGCCCTTTTTGGCCAAGCAAGCAAGCGGGCAATGCAAATCTGCACTACAAGGAAGTATCACTTCCCACCGGTCAAAAGGGACATCCACAAAATGTGTAAGAACAAGAAAGGCAAGACAGGCCCTGGAGAACAGGGAGCCTTGTTATGCTGATGGGCGGGATGTAAATTGCCAACTGCCTCTCTGGAGGAGTGCATTCTGTTCCCTAAAACAAGTAAAGAACAGAGCTACAGAGCCAAGGGCACTACCAGCCTAGGGAATATACCTTGGGAAAACTGAAAATCAATAAGACAGAGCCACCCCAAAATTTAGGGCTGCACTGCATACAAGGACCTCAACTTGGATACACCTTAAGTATCCCAGAAAATATAAACATGGTTCAAAAAATTGTGGTACTTACGTACGATGGAATATCCCTCAGCCATGAAATCAATGTCATAAGACCAGTAGCAGCAAAATGGGTGGATTCAGGTACGATGATTCTAAGTGAAATAAGTCACACAGAAAAAGAAAATTATCATAAGATATTACTTATGAAGATCCTGTAAACATGGCTACACTTGAACTGAGTTAGGAAAGAGAACAGTGTCTCACATTTAGAAAACACTCTTATACCTGCTTAAGGGGGAAGGAGAGGTGGGGTGATGAATAAAACCAGAGTTTGATATAAGCACAGGTACCGTTCCAAAAACCAACTATGGAATAGACAAGACCTACACCGTCCTCAGCGAAAGGGACTCAAAACCCCATATTTCCCGCAGAGGAAAATATCTGACTAGTAAGAATCTTAAAACCTATGTATTGATATGTCTCCGTAAGGGAATCAAGTGTGTCTAGACTGGCATAAACATGGCAGCGAGAATCAGCTCAAACCCACTATAAAAATGAATTTCAAAAACAAAACAAAAAAACTGGGAAATTCTTTACAATTCCTTCAGGGTCTCTGATGAAAGCTGGAATGACCCTATCTACAACGACAGCTGGATGTGGCATAAGGAGGGACACTTGGGACTGAGACGATTGGTGAGATTGGGTGAGCAAATGCAGACCCTTTAAAGCAATAATGCATGGCACCCATTCCATGGGTCCGAACTCTCCAGGTTGAAGGGAATATTACTACAGCTATAACATGTGCGGGAAACCTAGAGAACGGACACACTGTGAATACGAAAGGTTTCTAAAACTCAACGCATAGTCCCTCTCCTGGTGCTCCGGTTTGACTTTCCGTCTGCTTTACTATCAACCTCCCAACTTGGAGAGACAGCCCCTTTAACCTCTTGGTTCGCACAGGTTGCCAATTTGGCAGAGGATGAAAGGGAAGAGGGAGAACCAATGAGAGAGTAGCTGTTAGGCATTTGGACGGACACATATCACTGTAATTTCCCGGCAGGAAGAAGAATTAACCAAATTCTCAGCCACCCACCGGGAACCAGTATAGGTCCTGAACCAAAATTTTGGACTTGCGGTCAGCTCACCAAAAACGAGTTGAAAAATGGAGCTCAGGGGCACAGCAATTCACAAACTGGCCGAGTAATAAAGGACAACTATCGTCCAAAAATCTGTTGAGGGAAGGCAACGAGGCGGACTTGAAAGCGAGGCAGAATAGCAGGAAACAGATTTCAAGAGGTACGTTGGAATCGCCTTTAAAGCACAGGAAGAGGGGCACAACTTCGACAATGATGCACTTGGCCAAAAAGGGCGTATGCGTTTTCTCCTGAATATATTCAGGAGAAAACGCATACGCCCTTTTTGGCCAAGCAAGCAAGCGGGCAATGCAAATCTGCACTACAAAGAAGTATCACTTCCCACCGGTCAAAAGGGACATCCACAAAATGTGTAAGAACAAGAAAGGCAAGACAGGCCCTGGAGAACAGGGAGCCTTGTTATGCTGATGGGCGGGATGTAAATTGCCAACTGCCTCTCTGGAGGAGTGCATTCTGTTCCCTAAAACAAGTAAAGAACAGAGCTACAGAGCCAAGGGCACTACCAGCCTAGGGAATATACCTTGGGAAAACTGAAAATCAATAAGACAGAGCCACCCCAAAATTTAGGGCTGCACTGCATACAAGGACCTCAACTTGGATACACCTTAAGTATCCCAGAAAATATAAACATGGTTCAAAAAATTGTGGTACTTACGTACGATGGAATATCCCTCAGCCATGAAATCAATGTCATAAGACCAGTAGCAGCAAAATGGGTGGATTCAGGTACGATGATTCTAAGTGAAATAAGTCACACAGAAAAAGAAACTTATCATAAGATATCACTTGTGAAGATCCTGTAAACATGGCTACACTTGAACTGAGTTAGGAAAGAGAACAGTGTCTCACATTTAGAAAACACTCTTATACCTGCTTAAGGGGGAAGGAGAGGTGGGGTGATGCATAAAACCAGAGTTTGATATAAGCACAGGTACCGTTCCAAAAACCAACTATGGAATAGACAAGACCTACACCGTCCTCAGCGAAAGGGACTCAAAACCCCATATTTCCCGCAGAGGAAAATATCTGACTAGTAAGAATCTTAAAACCTATGTATTGATATGTCTCCGTAAGGGAATCAAGTGTGTCTAGACTGGCATAAACATGGCAGCGAGAATCAGCTCAAACCCACTATAAAAAGGAATTTCAAAAACAAAACAAAAAAACTGGGAAATTCTTTACAATTCCTTCAGGGTCTCTGATGAAAGCTGGAATGACCCTATCTACAACGACAGCTGGATGTGGCATAAGGAGGGACACTTGGGACTGAGACGATTGGTGAGATTGGGTGAGCAAATGCAGACCCTTTAAAGCAATAATGCATGGCACCCATTCCATGGGTCCGAACTCTCCAGGTTGAAGGGAATATTACTACAGCTATAACATGTGCGGGAAACCTAGAGAACGGACACACTGTGAATACGAAAGGTTTCTAAAACTCAACGAATAGTCCCTCTCCTGGTGCTCCGGTTTGACTTTCCGTCTGCTTTACTATCAACCTCCCAACTTGGAGAGACAGCCCCTTTAACCTCTTGGTTCGCACAGGTTGCCAATTTGGCAGTGGATGAAAGGGAAGAGGGAGAACCAATGAGAGAGTAGCTGTTAGGCATTTGGACGGGCACATATCACTGTAATTTCCCGGCAGGAAGAAGAATTAACCAAATTCTCAGCCACCCACCGGGAACCAGTATAGGTCCTGAACCAAAATTTTGGACTTGCGGTCAGCTCACCAAAAACGAGTTGAAAAATGGAGCTCAGGGGCACAGCAATTCACAAACTGGCCGAGTAATAAAGGACAACTATCGTCCAAAAATCTGTTGAGGGAAGGCAACGAGGCGGACTTGAAAGCGAGGCAGAATAGCAGGAAACAGATTTCAAGAGGTACGATGGAATCGCCTTTAAAGCACAGGAAGAGGGGCACAACTTCGACAATGATGCACTTGGCCAAAAAGGGCGTATGCGTTTTCTCCAGGAGAAAACGCATACGCCCTTTTTGGCCAAGCAAGCAAGCGGGCAATGCAAATCTGCACTACAAAGAAGTATCACTTCCCACCGGTCAAAAGGGACATCCACAAAATGTGTAAGAACAAGAAAGGCAAGACAGGCCCTGGAGAACAGGGAGCCTTGTTATGCTGATGGGCGGGATGTAAATTGCCAACTGCCTCTCTGGAGGAGTGCATTCTGTTCCCTAAAACAAGTAAAGAACAGAGCTACAGAGCCAAGGGCACTACCAGTCTAGGGAATATACCTTGGGAAAACTGAAAATCAATAAGACAGAGCCACCCCAAAATTTAGGGCTGCACTGCATACAAGGACCTGAACTTGGATACACCTTAAGTATCCCAGAAAATATAAACATGGTTCAAAAAATTGTGGTACTTACGTACGATGGAATATCCCTCAGCCATGAAATCAATGTCATAAGACCAGTAGCAGCAAAATGGGTGGATTCAGGTACGATGATTCTAAGTGAAATAAGTCACACAGAAAAAGAAACTTATCATAAGATATCACTTATGAAGATCCTGTAAACATGGCTACACTTGAACTGAGTTAGGAAAGAGAACAGTGTCTCACATTTAGAAAACACTCTTATACCTGCTTAAGGGGGAAGGAGAGGTGGGGTGATGCATAAAACCAGAGTTTGATATAAGCACAGGTACCGTTCCAAAAACCAACTATGGAATAGACAAGACCTACACCGTCCTCAGCGAAAGGGACTCAAAACCCCATATTTCCCGCAGAGGAAAATATCTGACTAGTAAGAATCTTAAAACCTATGTATTGATATGTCTCCGTAAGGGAATCAAGTGTGTCTAGACTGGCATAAACATGGCAGCGAGAATCAGCTCAAACCCACTATAAAAAGGAATTTCAAAAACAAAACAAAAAAACTGGGAAATTCTTTACAATTCCTTCAGGGTCTCTGATGAAAGCTGGAATGACCCTATCTACAACGACAGCTGGATGTGGCATAAGGAGGGACACTTGGGACTGAGACGATTGGTGAGATTGGGTGAGCAAATGCAGACCCTTTAAAGCAATAATGCATGGCACCCATTCCATGGGTCCGAACTCTCCAGGTTGAAGGGAATATTACTACAGCTATAACATGTGCGGGAAACCTAGAGAACGGACACACTGTGAATACGAAAGGTTTCTAAAACTCAACGAATAGTCCCTCTCCTGGTGCTCCGGTTTGACTTTCCGTCTGCTTTACTATCAACCTCCCAACTTGGAGAGACAGCCCCTTTAACCTCTTGGTTCGCACAGGTTGCCAATTTGGCAGTGGATGAAAGGGAAGAGGGAGAACCAATGAGAGAGTAGCTGTTAGGCATTTGGACGAGCACATATCACTGTAATTTCCCGGCAGGAAGAAGAATTAACCAAATTCTCAGCCACCCACCGGGAACCAGTATAGGTCCTGAACCAAAATTTTGGACTTGCGGTCAGCTCACCAAAAACGAGTTGAAAAATGGAGCTCAGGGGCACAGCAATTCACAAACTGGCCGAGTAATAAAGGACAACTATCGTCCAAAAATCTGTTGAGGGAAGGCAACGAGGCGGACTTGAAAGCGAGGCAGAATAGCAGGAAACAGATTTCAAGAGGTACGATGGAATCGCATTTAAAGCACAGGAAGAGGGGCACAACTTTGACAATGATGCACTTGGCCAAAAAGGGCGTATGCGTTTTCTCCTGAATATATTCAGGAGAAAACGCATACGCCCTTTTTGGCCAAGCAAGCAAGCGGGCAATGCAAATCTGCACTACAAAGAAGTATCACTTCCCACCGGTCAAAAGGGACATCCACAAAATGTGTAAGAACAAGAAAGGCAAGACAGGCCCTGGAGAACAGGGAGCCTTGTTATGCTGATGGGCGGGATGTAAATTGCCAACTGCCTCTCTGGAGGAGTGCATTCTGTTCCCTAAAACAAGTAAAGAACAGAGCTACAGAGCCAAGGGCACTACCAGTCTAGGGAATATACCTTGGGAAAACTGAAAATCAATAAGACAGAGCCACCCCAAAATTTAGGGCTGCACTGCATACAAGGACCTCAACTTGGATACACCTTAAGTATCCCAGAAAATATAAACATGGTTCAAAAAATTGTGGTACTTACGTACGATGGAATATCCCTCAGCCATGAAATCAATGTCATAAGACCAGTAGCAGCAAAATGGGTGGATTCAGGTACGATGATTCTAAGTGAAATAAGTCACACAGAAAAAGAAACTTATCATAAGATATCACTTATGAAGATCCTGTAAACATGGCTACACTTGAACTGAGTTAGGAAAGAGAACAGTGTCTCACATTTAGAAAACACTCTTATACCTGCTTAAGGGGGAAGGAGAGGTGGGGTGATGCATAAAACCAGAGTTTGATATAAGCACAGGTACCGTTCCAAAAACCAACTATGGAATAGACAAGACCTACACCGTCCTCAGCGAAAGGGACTCAAAACCCCATATTTCCCGCAGAGGAAAATATCTGACTAGTAAGAATCTTAAAACCTATGTATTGATATGTCTCCGTAAGGGAATCAAGTGTGTCTAGACTGGCCTAAACATGGCAGCGAGAATCAGCTCAAACCCACTATAAAAAGGAATTTCAAAAGCAAAACAAAAAAACTGGGAAATTCTTTACAATTCCTTCAGGGTCTCTGATGAAGGCTGGAATGACCCTATCTACAACGACAGCTGGATGTGGCATAAGGAGGGACACTTGGGACTGTGACGATTGGTGAGATTGGTTGAACAAATGCAGACCCTTTAAAGCAATAATGCATGGCACCCATTCCATGGGTCCGAACTCTCCAGGTTGAAGGGAATATTACTACAGCTATAACAAGTGCGGGAAACCTAGAGAACGGACACACTGTGAATACGAAAGGTTTCTAAAACTCAACGCATAGTCCCTCCCCTGGTGCTCCGGTTTGACTTTCCGTCTGCTTTACTATCAACCTCCCAAATTGGAGAGACAGCCCCTTTAACCTCTTGGTTCGCACAGGTTGCCAATTTGGCAGAGGATGAAAGGGAAGAGGGAGAACCAATGAGAGAGTAGCTGTTAGGCATTTGGACGGGCACATATCACTGTAATTTCCCGGCAGGAAGAAGAATTAACCAAATTCTCAGCCACCCACCGGGAACCAGTATAGGTCCTGAACCAAAATTTTGGACTTGCGGTCAGCTCACCAAAAACGAGTTGAAAAATGGAGCTCAGGGGCACAGCAATTCACAAACTGGCCGAGTAATAAAGGACAACTATCGTCCAAAAATCTGTTGAGGGAAGGCAACGAGGCGGACTTGAAAGCGAGGCAGAATAGCAGGAAACAGATTTCAAGAGGTACGATGGAATCGCCTTTAAAGCACAGGAAGAGGGGCACAACTTCGACAATGATGCACTTGGCCAAAAAGGGCGTATGCGTTTTCTCCAGGAGAAAACGCATACGCCCTTTTTGGCCAAGCAAGCAAGCGGGCAATGCAAATCTGCACTACAAAGAAGTATCACTTCCCACCGGTCAAAAGGGACATCCACAAAATGTGTAAGAACAAGAAAGGCAAGACAGGCCCTGGAGAACAGGGAGCCTTGTTATGCTGATGGGCGGGATGTAAATTGCCAACTGCCTCTCTGGAGGAGTGGATTCTGTTCCCTAAAACAAGTAAAGAACAGAGCTACAGAGCCAAGGGCACTACCAGTCTAGGGAATATACCTTGGGAAAACTGAAAATCAATAAGACAGAGCCACCCCAAAATTTAGGGCTGCACTGCATACAAGGGCCTCAACTTGGATACACCTTAAGTATCCCAGAAAATATAAACATGGTTCAAAAAATTGTGGTACTTACGTACGATGGAATATCCCTCAGCCATGAAATCAATGTCATAAGACCAGTAGCAGCAAAATGGGTGGATTCAGGTACGATGATTCTAAGTGAAATAAGTCACACAGAAAAAGAAACTTATCATAAGATATCACTTATGAAGATCCTGTAAACATGGCTACACTTGAACTGAGTTAGGAAAGAGGACAGTGTCTCACATTTAGAAAACACTCTTATACCTGCTTAAGGGGGAAGGAGAGGTGGGGTGATGCATAAAACCAGAGTTTGATATAAGCACAGGTACCGTTCCAAAAACCAACTATGGAATAGACAAGACCTACACCGTCCTCAGCGAAAGGGACTCAAAACCCCATATTTCCCGCAGAGGAAAATATCTGACTAGTAAGAATCTTAAAACCTATGTATTGATATGTCTCCATAAGGGAATCATGTGTGTCTAGACTGGCATAAACATGGCAGCGAGAATCAGCCCAAACCCACTATAAAAAGGAATTTCAAAAACAAAACAAAAAAACTGGGAAATTCTTTACAATTCCTTCAGGGTCTCTGATGAAAGCTGGAATGACCCTATCTACAACGACAGCTGGATGTGGCATAAGGAGGGACACTTGGGACTGAGACGATTGGTGAGATTGGGTGAGCAAATGCAGACCCTTTAAAGCAATAATGCATGGCACCCATTCCATGGGTCCGAACTCTCCAGGTTGAAGGGAATATTACTACAGCTATAACATGTGCGGGAAACCTAGAGAACGGACACACTGTGAATACGAAAGGTTTCTAAAACTCAACGCATAGTCCCTCTCCTGGTGCTCCGGTTTGACTTTCCGTCTGCTTTACTATCAACCTCCCAACTTGGAGAGACAGCCCCTTTAACCTCTTGGTTCGCACAGGTTGCCAATTTGGCAGAGGATGAAAGGGAAGAGGGAGAACCAATGAGAGAGTAGCTGTTAGGCATTTGGACGGGCACATATCACTGTAATTTCCCGGCAGGAAGAAGAATTAACCAAATTCTCAGCCACCCACCGGGAACCAGTATAGGTCCTGAACCAAAATTTTGGACTTGCGGTCAGCTCACCAAAAACGAGTTGAAAAATGGAGCTCAGGGGCACAGCAATTCACAAACTGGCCGAGTAATAAAGGACAACTATCGTCCAAAAATCTGTTGAGGGAAGGCAACGAGGCGGACTTGAAAGCGAGGCAGAATAGCAGGAAACAGATTTCAAGAGGTACGTTGGAATCGCCTTTAAAGCACAGGAAGAGGGGCACAACTTAGACAATGATGCACTTGGCCAAAAAGGGCGTATGCGTTTTCTCCTGAATATATTCAGGAGAAAACGCATACGCCCTTTTTGGCCAAGCAAGCAAGCGGGCAATGCAAATCTGCACTACAAAGAAGTATCACTTCCCACCGGTCAAAAGGGACATCCACAAAATGTGTAAGAACAAGAAAGGCAAGACAGGCCCTGGAGAACAGGGAGCCTTGTTATGCTGATGGGCGGGATGTAAATTGCCAACTGCCTCTCTGGAGGAGTGCATTCTGTTCCCTAAAACAAGTAAAGAACAGAGCTACAGAGCCAAGGGCACTACCAGCCTAGGGAATATACCTTGGGAAAACTGAAAATCAATAAGACAGAGCCACCCCAAAATTTAGGGCTGCACTGCATACAAGGACCTCAACTTGGATACACCTTAAGTATCCCAGAAAATATAAACATGGTTCAAAAAATTGTGGTACTTACGTACGATGGAATATCCCTCAGCCATGAAATCAATGTCATAAGACCAGTAGCAGCAAAATGGGTGGATTCAGGTACGATGATTCTAAGTGAAATAAGTCACACAGAAAAAGAAACTTATCATAAGATATCACTTATGAAGATCCTGTAAACATGGCTACACTTGAACTGAGTTAGGAAAGAGAACAGTGTCTCACATTTAGAAAACACTCTTATACCTGCTTAAGGGGGAAGGAGAGGTGGGGTGATGCATAAAACCAGAGTTTGATATAAGCACAGGTACCGTTCCAAAAACCAACTATGGAATAGACAAGACCTACACCGTCCTCAGCGAAAGGGACTCAAAACCCCATATTTCCCGCAGAGGAAAATATCTGACTAGTAAGAATCTTAAAACCTATGTATTGATATGTCTCCATAAGGGAATCAACTGTGTCTAGACTGGCATAAACATGGCAGCGAGAATCAGCTCAAACCCACTATAAAAAGGAATTTCAAAAACAAAACAAAAAAACTGGGAAATTCTTTACAATTCCTTCAGGGTCTCTGATGAAAGCTGGAATGACCCTATCTACAACGACAGCTGGATGTGGCATAAGGAGGGACACTTGGGACTGAGACGGTTGGTGAGATTGGGTGAGCAAATGCAGACCCTTTAAAGCAATAATGCATGGCACCCATTCCATGGGTCCGAACTCTCCAGGTTGAAGGGAATATTACTACAGCTATAACATGTGCGGGAAACCTAGAGAACGGACACACTGTGAATACGAAAGGTTTCTAAAACTCAACGCATAGTCCCTCTCCTGGTGCTCTGGTTTGACTTTCCGTCTGCTTTACTATCAACCTCCCAACTTGGAGAGACAGCGCCTTTAACCTCTTGGTTCGCACAGGTTGCCAATTTGGCAGAGGATGAAAGGGAAGAGGGAGAACCAATGAGAGAGTAGCTGTTAGGCATTTGGACGGGCACATATCACTGTAATTTCCCGGCAGGAAGAAGAATTAACCAAATTCTCAGCCACCCACCGGGAACCAGTATAGGTCCTGAACCAAAATTTTGGACTTGTGGTCAGCTCACCAAAAACGAGTTGAAAAATGGAGCTCAGGGGCACAGCAATTCACAAACTGGCCGAGTAATAAAGGACAACTATCGTCCAAAAATCTGTTGAGGGAAGGCAACGAGGAGGACTTGAAAGCGAGGCAGAATAGCAGGAAACAGATTTCAAGAGGTGCGTTGGAATCGCCTTTAAAGCACAGGAAGAGGGGCACAACTTCGACAATGATGCACTTGGCCAAAAAGGGCGTATGCGTTTTCTCCTGAATATATTCAGGAGAAAACGCATACGCCCTTTTTGGCCAAGCAAGCAAGCGGGCAATGCAAATCTGCACTACAAAGAAGTATCACTTCCCACCGGTCAAAAGGGACATCCACAAAATGTGTAAGAACAAGAAAGGCAAGACAGGCCCTGGAGAACAGGGAGCCTTGTTATGCTGATGGGCGGGATGTAAATTGCCAACTGCCTCTCTGGAGGAGTGCATTCTGTTCCCTAAAACAAGTAAAGAACAGAGCTACAGAGCCAAGGGCACTACCAGCCTAGGGAATATACCTTGGGAAAACTGAAAATCAATAAGACAGAGCCACCCCAAAATTTAGGGCTGCACTGCATACAAGGACCTCAACTTGGATACACCTTAAGTATCCCAGAAAATATAAACATGGTTCAAAAAATTGTGGTACTTACGTACGATGGAATATCCCTCAGCCATGAAATCAATGTCATAAGACCAGTAGCAGCAAAATGGGTGGATTCAGGTACGATGATTCTAAGTGAAATAAGTCACACAGAAAAAGAAACTTATCATAAGATATCACTTATGAAGATCCTGTAAACATGGCTACACTTGAACTGAGTTAGGAAAGAGAACAGTGTCTCACATTTAGAAAACACTCTTATACCTGCTTAAGGGGGAAGGAGAGGTGGGGTGATGCATAAAACCAGAGTTTGATATAAGCACAGGTACCGTTCCAAAAACCAACTATGGAATAGACAAGACCTACACCGTCCTCAGCGAAAGGGACTCAAAACCCCATATTTCCCGCAGAGGAAAGTATCTGACTAGTAAGAATCTTAAAACCTATGTATTGATATGTCTCCATAAGGGAATCATGTGTGTCTAGACTGGCATAAACATGGCAGCGAGAATCAGCTCAAACCCACTATAAAAAGGAATTTCAAAACCAAAACAAAAAAACTGGGAAATTCTTTACAATTCCTTCAGGGTCTCTGATGAAAGCTGGAATGACCCTATCTACAACGACAGCTGGATGTGGCATAAGGAGGGACACTTGGGACTGAGACGATTGGTGAGATTGGGTGAGCAAATGCAGACCCTTTAAAGCAATAATGCATGGCACCCATTCCATGGGTCCGAACTCTCCAGGTTGAAGGGAATATTACTACAGCTATAACATGTGCGGGAAACCTAGAGAACGGACACACTGTGAATACGAAAGGTTTCTAAAACTCAACGCATAGTCCCTCCCCTGGTGCTCCGGTTTGACTTTCCGTCTGCTTTACTATCAACCTCCCAACTTGGAGAGACAGCCCCTTTAACCTCTTGGTTCGCACAGGTTGCCAATTTGGCAGAGGATGAAAGGGAAGAGGGAGAACCAATGAGAGAGTAGCTGTTAGGCATTTGGACGGGCACATATCACTGTAATTTCCCGGCAGGAAGAAGAATTAACCAAATTCTCAGCCACCCACCGGGAACCAGTATAGGTCCTGAACCAAAATTTTGGACTTGCGGTCAGCTCACCAAAAACGAGTTGAAAAATGGAGCTCAGGGGCACAGCAATTCACAAACTGGCCGAGTAATAAAGTACAACTATCGTCCAAAAATCTGTTGAGGGAAGGCAACGAGGCGGACTTGAAAGCGAGGCAGAATAGCAGGAAACAGATTTCAAGAGGTGCGTTGGAATCGCCTTTAAAGCACAGGAAGAGGGGCACAACTTCGACAATGATGCACTTGGCCAAAAAGGGCGTATGCGTTTTCTCCTGAATATATTCAGGAGAAAACGCATACGCCCTTTTTGGCCAAGCAAGCAAGCGGGCAATGCAAATCTGCACTACAAAGAAGTATCACTTCCCACCGGTCAAAAGGGACATCCACAAAATGTGTAAGAACAAGAAAGGCAAGACAGGCCCTGGAGAACAGGGAGCCTTGTTATGCTGATGGGCGGGATGTAAATTGCCAACTGCCTCTCTGGAGGAGTGCATTCTGTTCCCTAAAACAAGTAAAGAACAGAGCTACAGAGCCAAGGGCACTACCAGTCTAGGGAATATACCTTGGGAAAACTGAAAATCAATAAGACAGAGCCACCCCAAAATTTAGGGCTGCACTGCATACAAGGACCTCAACTTGGATACACCTTAAGTATCCCAGAAAATATAAACATGGTTCAAAAAATTGTGGTACTTACGTACGATGGAATATCCCTCAGCCATGAAATCAATGTCATAAGACCAGTAGCAGCAAAATGGGTGGATTCAGGTACGATGATTCTAAGTGAAATAAGTCACACAGAAAAAGAAACTTATCATAAGATATCACTTATGAAGATCCTGTAAACATGGCTACACTTGAACTGAGTTAGGAAAGAGAACAGTGTCTCACATTTAGAAAACACTCTTATACCTGCTTAAGGGGGAAGGAGAGGTGGGGTGATGCATAAAACCAGAGTTTGATATAAGCACAGGTACCGTTCCAAAAACCAACTATGGAATAGACAAGACCTACACCGTCCTCAGCGAAAGGGACTCAAAACCCCATATTTCCCGCAGAGGAAAATATCTGACTAGTAAGAATCTTAAAACCTATGTATTGATATGTCTCCGTAAGGGAATCAAGTGTGTCTAGACTGGCATAAACATGGCAGCGAGAATCAGCTCAAACCCACTATAAAAAGGAATTTCAAAAACAAAACAAAAAAACTGGGAAATTCTTTACAATTCCTTCAGGGTCTCTGATGAAAGCTGGAATGACCCTATCTACAACGACAGCTGGATGTGGCATAAGGAGGGACACTTGGGACTGAGACGATTGGTGAGATTGGGTGAGCAAATGCAGACCCTTTAAAGCAATAATGCATGGCACCCATTGCATGGGTCCGAACTCTCCAGGTTGAAGGGAATATTACTACAGCTATAACATGTGCGGGAAACCTAGAGAACGGACACACTGTGAATACGAAAGGTTTCTAAAACTCAACGCATAGTCCCTCTCCTGGTGCTCCGGTTTGACTTTCCGTCTGCTTTACTATCAACCTCCCAACTTGGAGAGACAGCCCCTTTAACCTCTTGGTTCGCACAGGTTGCCAATTTGGCAGAGGATGAAAGGGAAGAGGGAGAACCAATGAGAGAGTAGCTGTTAGGCATTTGGACGGGCACATATCACTGTAATTTCCCGGCAGGAAGAAGAATTAACCAAATTCTCAGCCACCCACCGGGAACCAGTATAGGTCCTGAACCAAAATTTTGGACTTGCGGTCAGCTCACCAAAAACGAGTTGAAAAATGGAGCTCAGGGGCACAGCAATTCACAAACTGGCCGAGTAATAAAGGACAACTATCGTCCAAAAATCTGTTGAGGGAAGGCAACGAGGCGGACTTGAAAGCGAGGCAGAATAGCAGGAAACAGATTTCAAGAGGTACGTTGGAATCGCCTTTAAAGCACAGGAAGAGGGGCACAACTTCGACAATGATGCACTTGGCCAAAAAGGGCGTATGCGTTTTCTCCTGAATATATTCAGGAGAAAACGCATACGCCCTTTTTGGCCAAGCAAGCAAGCGGGCAATGCAAATCTGCACTACAAAGAAGTATCACTTCCCACCGGTCAAAAGGGACATCCACAAAATGTGTAAGAACAAGAAAGGCAAGACAGGCCCTGGAGAACAGGGAGCCTTGTTATGCTGATGGGCGGGATGTAAATTGCCAACTGCCTCTCTGGAGGAGTGCATTCTGTTCCCTAAAACAAGTAAAGAACAGAGCTACAGAGCCAAGGGCACTACCAGCCTAGGGAATATACCTTGGGAAAACTGAAAATCAATAAGACAGAGCCACCCCAAAATTTAGGGCTGCACTGCATACAAGGACCTCAACTTGGATACACCTTAAGTATCCCAGAAAATATAAACATGGTTCAAAAAATTGTGGTACTTACGTACGATGGAATATCCCTCAGCCATGAAATCAATGTCATAAGACCAGTAGCAGCAAAATGGGTGGATTCAGGTACGATGATTCTAAGTGAAATAAGTCACACAGAAAAAGAAACTTATCATAAGATATCACTTATGAAGATCCTGTAAACATGGCTACACTTGAACTGAGTTAGGAAAGAGAACAGTGTCTCACATTTAGAAAACACTCTTATACCTGCTTAAGGGGGAAGGAGAGGTGGGGTGATGAATAAAACCAGAGTTTGATAAAAGCACAGGTACCGTTCCAAAAACCAACTATGGAATAGACAAGACCTACACCGTCCTCAGCGAAAGGGACTCAAAACCCCATATTTCCCGCAGAGGAAAATATCTGACTAGTAAGAATCTTAAAACCTATGTATTGATATGTCTCCGTAAGGGAATCAACTGTGTCTAGACTGGCATAAACATGGCAGCGAGAGTCAGCTCAAACCCACTATAAAAAGGAATTTCAAAAACAAAACAAAAAAACTGGGAAATTCTTTACAATTCCTTCAGGGTCTCTGATGAAAGCTGGAATGACCCTATCTACAACGACAGCTGGATGTGGCATAAGGAGGGACACTTGGGACTGAGACGATTGTTGAGATTGGGTGAGCAAATGCAGACCCTTTAAAGCAATAATGCATGGCACCCATTCCATGGGTCCGAACTCTCCAGGTTGAAGGGAATATTACTACAGCTATAACATGTGCGGGAAACCTAGAGAATGGACACACTGTGAATACGAAAGGTTTCTAAAACTCAACGCATAGTCCCTCCCCTGGTGCTCCGGTTTGACTTTCCGTCTGCTTTACTATCAACCTCCCAACTTGGAGAGACAGCCCCTTTAACCTCTTGGTTCGCACAGGTTGCCAATTTGGCAGAGGATGAAAGGGAAGAGGGAGAACCAATGAGAGAGTAGCTGTTAGGCATTTGGACGGGCACATATCACTGTAATTTCCCGGCAGGAAGAAGAATTAACCAAATTCTCAGCCACCCACCGGGAACCAGTATAGGTCCTGAACCAAAATTTTGGACTTGCGGTCAGCTCACCAAAAGCGAGTTGAAAAATGGAGCTCAGGGGCACAGCAATTCACAAACTGGCCGAGTAATAAAGGACAACTATCGTCCAAAAATCTGTTGAGGGAAGGCAACGAGGCGGACTTGAAAGCGAGGCAGAATAGCAGGAAACAGATTTCAAGAGGTACGTTGGAATCGCCTTTAAAGCACAGGAAGAGGGGCACAACTTCGCCAATGATGCACTTGGCCAAAAAGGGCGTATGCGTTTTCTCCTGAATATATTCATGAGAAAACGCATACGCCCTTTTTGGCCAAGCAAGCAAGCGGGCAATGCAAATCTGCACTACAAAGAAGTATCACTTCCCACCGGTCAAAAGGGACATCCACAAAATGTGTAAGATCAAGAAAGGCAAGACAGGCCCTGGAGAACAGGGAGCCTTGTTATGCTGATGGGCGGGATGTAAATTGCCAACTGCCTCTCTGGAGGAGTGCATTCTGTTCCCTAAAACAAGTAAAGAACAGAGCTACAGAGCCAAGGGCACTACCAGTCTAGGGAATATACCTTGGGAAAACTGAAAATCAATAAGACAGAGCCACCCCAAAATTTAGGGCTGCACTGCACACAAGGGCCTCAACTTGGATACACCTTAAGTATCCCAGAAAATATAAACATGGTTCAAAAAATTGTGGTACTTACGTACGATGGAATATCCCTCAGCCATGAAATCAATGTCATAAGACCAGTAGCAGCAAAATGGGTGGATTCAGGTACGATGATTCTAAGTGAAATAAGTCACACAGAAAAAGAAACTTATCATAAGATATCACTTATGAAGATCCTGTAAACATGGCTACACTTGAACTGAGTTAGGAAAGAGAACAGTGTCTCACATTTAGAAAACACTCTTATACCTGCTTAAGGGGGAAGGAGAGGTGGGGTGATGCATAAAACCAGAGTTTGATATAAGCACAGGTACCGTTCCAAAAACCAACTATGGAATAGACAAGACCTACACCGTCCTCAGCGAAAGGGACTCAAAACCCCATATTTCCCGCAGAGGAAAATATCTGACTAGTAAGAATCTTAAAACCTATGTATTGATATGTCTCCATAAGGGAATCAAGTGTGTCTAGACTGGCATAAACATGGCAGCGAGAATCAGCTCAAACCCACTATAAAAAGGAATTTCAAAAACAAAACAAAAAAACTGGGAAATTCTTTACAATTCCTTCAGGGTCTCTGATGAAAGCTGGAATGACCCTATCTACAACGACAGCTGGATGTGGCATAAGGAGGGACACTTGGGACTGAGACGATTGGTGAGATTGGGTGAGCAAATGCAGACCCTTTAAAGCAATAATGCATGGCACCCATTCCATGGGTCCGAACTCTCCAGGTTGAAGGGAATATTACTACAGATATAACATGTGCGGGAAACCTAGAGAACGGACACACTGTGAATACGAAAGGTTTCTAAAACTCAACGCATAGTCCCTCCCCTGGTGCTCCGGTTTGACTTTCCGTCTGCTTTACTATCAACCTCCCAACTTGGAGAGACAGCCCCTTTAACCTCTTGGTTCGCACAGGTTGCCAATTTGGCAGAGGATGAAAGGGAAGAGGGAGAACCAATGAGAGAGTAGCTGTTAGGCATTTGGACGGGCACATATCACTGTAATTTCCCGGCAGGAAGAAGAATTAACCAAATTCTCAGCCACCCACCGGGAACCAGTATAGGTCCTGAACCAAAATTTTGGACTTGCGGTCAGCTCACCAAAAACGAGTTGAAAAATGGAGCTCAGGGGCACAGCAATTCACAAACTGGCCGAGTAATAAAGGACAACTATCGTCCAAAAATCTGTTGAGGGAAGGCAACGAGGCGGACTTGAAAGCGAGGCAGAATAGCAGGAAACAGATTTCAAGAGGTACGTTGGAATCGCCTTTAAAGCACAGGAAGAGGGGCACAACTTCGACAATGATGCACTTGGCCAAAAAGGGCGTATGCGTTTTCTCCTGAATATATTCAGGAGAAAACGCATACGCCCTTTTTGGCCAAGCAAGCAAGCGGGCAATGCAAATCTGCACTACAAAGAAGTATCACTTCCCACCGGTCAAAAGGGACATCCACAAAATGTGTAAGAACAAGAAAGGCAAGACAGGCCCTGGAGAACAGGGAGCCTTGTTATGCTGATGGGCGGGATGTAAATTGCCAACTGCCTCTCTGGAGGAGTGCATTCTGTTCCCTAAAACAAGTAAAGAACAGAGCTACAGAGCCAAGGGCACTACCAGCCTAGGGAATATACCTTGGGAAAACTGAAAATCAATAAGACAGAGCCACCCCAAAATTTAGGGCTGCACTGCATACAAGGGCCTCAACTTGGATACACCTTAAGTATCCCAGAAAATATAAACATGGTTCAAAAAATTGTGGTACTTACGTACGATGGAATATCCCTCAGCCATGAAATCAATGTCATAAGACCAGTAGCAGCAAAATGGGTGGATTCAGGTACGATGATTCTAAGTGAAATAAGTCACACAGAAAAAGAAACTTATCATAAGATATCACTTATGAAGATCCTGTAAACATGGCTACACTTGAACTGAGTTAGGAAAGAGAACAGTGTCTCACATTTAGAAAACACTCTTATACCTGCTTAAGGGGGAAGGAGAGGTGGGGTGATGCATAAAACCAGAGTTTGATATAAGCACAGGTACCGTTCCAAAAACCAACTATGGAATAGACAAGACCTACACCGTCCTCAGCGAAAGGGACTCAAAACCCCATATTTCCCGCAGAGGAAAATATCTGACTAGTAAGAATCTTAAAACCTATGTATTGATATGTCTCCATAAGGGAAACAAGTGTGTCTAGACTGGCATAAACATGGCAGCGAGAATCAGCTCAAACCCACTATAAAAAGGAATTTCAAAAACAAAACAAAAAAACTGGGAAATTCTTTACAATTCCTTCAGGGTCTCTGATGAAGGCTGGAATGACCCTATCTACAACGACAGCTGGATGTGGCATAAGGAGGGACACTTGGGACTGAGACGATTGGTGAGATTGGGTGAGCAAATGCAGACCCTTTAAAGCAATAATGCATGGCACCCATTCCATGGGTCCGAACTCTCCAGGTTGAAGGGAATATTACTACAGCTATAACATGTGCGGGAAACCTAGAGAACGGACACACTGTGAATACGAAAGGTTTCTAAAACTCAACGCATAGTCCCTCCCCTGGTGCTCCGGTTTGACTTTCCGTCTGCTTTACTATCAACCTCCCAACTTGGAGAGACAGCCCCTTTAACCTCTTGGTTCGCACAGGTTGCCAATTTGGCAGAGGATGAAAGGGAAGAGGGAGAACCAATGAGAGAGTAGCTGTTAGGCATTTGGACGGGCACATATCACTGTAATTTCCCGGCAGGAAGAAGAATTAACCAAATTCTCAGCCACCCACCGGGAACCAGTATAGGTCCTGAACCAAAATTTTGGACTTGCAGTCAGCTCACCAAAAGCGAGTTGAAAAATGGAGCTCAGGGGCACAGCAATTCACAAACTGGCCGAGTAATAAAGGACAACTATCGTCCAAAAATCTGTTGAGGGAAGGCAACGAGGCGGACTTGAAAGCGAGGCAGAATAGCAGGAAACAGATTTCAAGAGGTACGTTGGAATCACCTTTAAAGCACAGGAAGAGGGGCACAACTTCGACAATGATGCACTTGGCCAAAAAGGGCGTATGCGTTTTCTCCTGAATATATTCAGGAGAAAACGCATACGCCCTTTTTGGCCAAGCAAGCAAGCGGGCAATGCAAATCTGCACTACAAAGAAGTATCATTTCCCACCGGTCAAAAGGGACATCCACAAAATGTGTAAGAACAAGAAAGGCAAGACAGGCCCTGGAGAACAGGGAGCCTTGTTATGCTGATGGGCGGGATGTAAATTGCCAACTGCCTCTCTGGAGGAGTGCATTCTGTTCCCTAAAACAAGTAAAGAACAGAGCTACAGAGCCAAGGGCACTACCAGTCTAGGGAATATACCTTGGGAAAACTGAAAATCAATAAGACAGAGCCACCCCAAAATTTAGGGCTGCACTGCATACAAGGACCTCAACTTGGATACACCTTAAGTATCCCAGAAAATATAAACATGGTTCAAAAAATTGTGGTACTTACGTACGATGGAATATCCCTCAGCCATGAAATCAATGTCATAAGACCAGTAGCAGCAAAATGGGTGTATTCAGGTACGATGATTCTAAGTGAAATAAGTCACACAGAAAAAGAAACTTATCATAAGATATCACTTATGAAGATCCTGTAAACATGGCTACACTTGAACTGAGTTAGGAAAGAGGACAGTGTCTCACATTTAGAAAACACTCTTATACCTGCTTAAGGGGGAAGGAGAGGTGGGGTGATGCATAAAACCAGAGTTTGATATAAGCACAGGTACCGTTCCAAAAACCAACTATGGAATAGACAAGACCTACACCGTCCTCAGCGAAAGGGACTCAAAACCCCATATTTCCCGCAGAGGAAAATATCTGACTAGTAAGAATCTTAAAACCTATGTATTGATATGTCTCCGTAAGGGAATCAAGTGTGTCTAGACTGGCATAAACATGGCAGCGAGAATCAGCTCAAACCCACTATAAAAAGGGATTTCAAAACAAAACAAAAAAACTGGGAAATTCTTTACAATTCCTTCAGGGTCTCTGATGAAAGCTGGAATGACCCTATCTACAACGACAGCTGGATGTGGCATAAGGAGGGACACTTGGGACTGAGACGATTGGTGAGATTGGGTGAGCAAATGCAGACCCTTTAAAGCAATAATGCATGGCACCCATTCCATGGGTCCGAACTCTCCAGGTTGAAGGGAATATTACTACAGCTATAACATGTGCGGGAAACCTAGAGAACGGACACACTGTGAATACGAAAGGTTTCTAAAACTCAACGCATAGTCCCTCTCCTGGTGCTCCGGTTTGACTTTCCGTCTGCTTTACTATCAACCTCCCAACTTGGAAAGACAGCCCCTTTAACCTCTTGGTTCGCACAGGTTGCCAATTTGGCAGAGGATGAAAGGGAAGAGGGAGAACCAATGAGAGAGTAGCTGTTAGGCATTTGGACGGGCACATATCACTGTAATTTCCTGGCAGGAAGAAGAATTAACCAAATTCTCAGCCACCCACCGGGAACCAGTATAGGTCCTGAACCAAAATTTGGGACTTGCGGTCAGCTCACCAAAAACGAGTTGAAAAATGGAGCTCAGGGGCACAGCAATTCACAAACTGGCCGAGTAATAAAGGACAACTATCGTCCAAAAATCTGTTGAGGGAAGGCAACGAGGCGGACTTGAAAGCGAGGCAGAATAGCAGGAAACAGATTTCAAGAGGTACGTTGGAATCGCCTTTAAAGCACAGGAAGAGGGGCACAACTTCGACAATGATGCACTTGGCCAAAAAGGGCGTATGCGTTTTCTCCTGAATATATTCAGGAGAAAACGCATACGCCCTTTTTGGCCAAGCAAGCAAGCGGGCAATGCAAATCTGCACTACATAGAAGTATCACTTCCCACCGGTCAAAAGGGACATCCACAAAATGTGTAAGAACAAGAAAGGCAAGACAGGCCCTGGAGAACAGGGAGCCTTGTTATGCTGATGGGCGGGATGTAAATTGCCAACTGCCTCTCTGGAGGAGTGCATTCTGTTCCCTAAAACAAGTAAAGAACAGAGCTACAGAGCCAAGGGCACTACCAGTCTAGGGAATATACCTTGGGAAAACTGAAAATCAATAAGACAGAGCCACCCCAAAATTTAGGGCTGCACTGCATACAAGGACCTCAACTTGGATACACCTTAAGTATCCCAGAAAATATAAACATGGTTCAAAAAATTGTGGTACTTACGTACGATGGAATATCCCTCAGCCATGAAATCAATGTCATAAGACCAGTAGAAGCAAAATGGGTGGATTCAGGTACGATGATTCTAAGTGAAATAAGTCACACAGAAAAAGAAACTTATCATAAGATATCACTTATGAAGATCCTGTAAACATGGCTACACTTGAACTGAGTTAGGAAAGAGAACAGTGTCTCACATTTAGAAAACACTCTTATACCTGCTTAAGGGGGAAGGAGAGGTGGGGTGATGAATAAAACCAGAGTTTGATAAAAGCACAGGTACCGTTCCAAAAACCAACTATGGAATAGACAAGACCTACACCGTCCTCAGCGAAAGGGACTCAAAACCCCATATTTCCCGCAGAGGAAAATATCTGACTAGTAAGAATCTTAAAACCTATGTATTGATATGTCTCCGTAAGGGAATCAACTGTGTCTAGACTGGCATAAACATGGCAGCGAGAGTCAGCTCAAACCCACTATAAAAAGGAATTTCAAAAACAAAACAAAAAAACTGGGAAATTCTTTACAATTCCTTCAGGGTCTCTGATGAAAGCTGGAATGACCCTATCTACAACGACAGCTGGATGTGGCATAAGGAGGGACACTTGGGACTGAGACGATTGTTGAGATTGGGTGAGCAAATGCAGACCCTTTAAAGCAATAATGCATGGCACCCATTCCATGGGTCCGAACTCTCCAGGTTGAAGGGAATATTACTACAGCTATAACATGTGCGGGAAACCTAGAGAATGGACACACTGTGAATACGAAAGGTTTCTAAAACTCAACGCATAGTCCCTCCCCTGGTGCTCCGGTTTGACTTTCCGTCTGCTTTACTATCAACCTCCCAACTTGGAGAGACAGCCCCTTTAACCTCTTGGTTCGCACAGGTTGCCAATTTGGCAGAGGATGAAAGGGAAGAGGGAGAACCAATGAGAGAGTAGCTGTTAGGCATTTGGACGGGCACATATCACTGTAATTTCCCGGCAGGAAGAAGAATTAACCAAATTCTCAGCCACCCACCGGGAACCAGTATAGGTCCTGAACCAAAATTTTGGACTTGCGGTCAGCTCACCAAAAGCGAGTTGAAAAATGGAGCTCAGGGGCACAGCAATTCACAAACTGGCCGAGTAATAAAGGACAACTATCGTCCAAAAATCTGTTGAGGGAAGGCAACGAGGCGGACTTGAAAGCGAGGCAGAATAGCAGGAAACAGATTTCAAGAGGTACGTTGGAATCGCCTTTAAAGCACAGGAAGAGGGGCACAACTTCGACAATGATGCACTTGGCCAAAAAGGGCGTATGCGTTTTCTCCTGAATATATTCAGGAGAAAACGCATACGCCCTTTTTGGCCAAGCAAGCAAGCGGGCAATGCAAATCTGCACTACAAAGAAGTATCACTTCCCACCGGTCAAAAGGGACATCCACAAAATGTGTAAGATCAAGAAAGGCAAGACAGGCCCTGGAGAACAGGGAGCCTTGTTATGCTGATGGGCGGGATGTAAATTGCCAACTGCCTCTCTGGAGGAGTGCATTCTGTTCCCTAAAACAAGTAAAGAACAGAGCTACAGAGCCAAGGGCACTACCAGTCTAGGGAATATACCTTGGGAAAACTGAAAATCAATAAGACAGAGCCACCCCAAAATTTAGGGCTGCACTGCATACAAGGGCCTCAACTTGGATACACATTAAGTATCCCAGAAAATATAAACATGGTTCAAAAAATTGTGGTACTTACGTACGATGGAATATCCCTCAGCCATGAAATCAATGTCATAAGACCAGTAGCAGCAAAATGGGTGGATTCAGGTACGATGATTCTAAGTGAAATAAGTCACACAGAAAAAGAAACTTATCATAAGATATCACTTATGAAGATCCTGTAAACATGGCTACACTTGAACTGAGTTAGGAAAGAGAACAGTGTCTCACATTTAGAAAACACTCTTATACCTGCTTAAGGGGGAAGGAGAGGTGGGGTGATGCATAAAACCAGAGTTTGATATAAGCACAGGTACCGTTCCAAAAACCAACTATGGAATAGACAAGACCTACACCGTCCTCAGCGAAAGGGACTCAAAACCCCATATTTCCCGCAGAGGAAAATATCTGACTAGTAAGAATCTTAAAACCTATGTATTGATATGTCTCCATAAGGGAATCAAGTGTGTCTAGACTGGCATAAACATGGCAGCGAGAATCAGCTCAAACCCACTATAAAAAGGAATTTCAAAAACAAAACAAAAAAACTGGGAAATTCTTTACAATTCCTTCAGGGTCTCTGATGAAAGCTGGAATGACCCTATCTACAACGACAGCTGGATGTGGCATAAGGAGGGACACTTGGGACTGAGACGATTGTTGAGATTGGGTGAGCAAATGCAGACCCTTTAAAGCAATAATGCATGGCACCCATTCCATGGGTCCGAACTCTCCAGGTTGAAGGGAATATTACTACAGCTATAACATGTGCGGGAAACCTAGAGAATGGACACACTGTGAATACGAAAGGTTTCTAAAACTCAACGCATAGTCCCTCCCCTGGTGCTCCGGTTTGACTTTCCGTCTGCTTTACTATCAACCTCCCAACTTGGAGAGACAGCCCCTTTAACCTCTTGGTTCGCACAGGTTGCCAATTTGGCAGAGGATGAAAGGGAAGAGGGAGAACCAATGAGAGAGTAGCTGTTAGGCATTTGGACGGGCACATATCACTGTAATTTCCCGGCAGGAAGAAGAATTAACCAAATTCTCAGCCACCCACCGGGAACCAGTATAGGTCCTGAACCAAAATTTTGGACTTGCGGTCAGCTCACCAAAAGCGAGTTGAAAAATGGAGCTCAGGGGCACAGCAATTCACAAACTGGCCGAGTAATAAAGGACAACTATCGTCCAAAAATCTGTTGAGGGAAGGCAACGAGGCGGACTTGAAAGCGAGGCAGAATAGCAGGAAACAGATTTCAAGAGGTACGTTGGAATCGCCTTTAAAGCACAGGAAGAGGGGCACAACTTCGACAATGATGCACTTGGCCAAAAAGGGCGTATGCGTTTTCTCCTGAATATATTCAGGAGAAAACGCATACGCCCTTTTTGGCCAAGCAAGCAAGCGGGCAATGCAAATCTGCACTACAAAGAAGTATCACTTCCCACCGGTCAAAAGGGACATCCACAAAATGTGTAAGATCAAGAAAGGCAAGACAGGCCCTGGAGAACAGGGAGCCTTGTTATGCTGATGGGCGGGATGTAAATTGCCAACTGCCTCTCTGGAGGAGTGCATTCTGTTCCCTAAAACAAGTAAAGAACAGAGCTACAGAGCCAAGGGCACTACCAGTCTAGGGAATATACCTTGGGAAAACTGAAAATCAATAAGACAGAGCCACCCCAAAATTTAGGGCTGCACTGCATACAAGGGCCTCAACTTGGATACACATTAAGTATCCCAGAAAATATAAACATGGTTCAAAAAATTGTGGTACTTACGTACGATGGAATATCCCTCAGCCATGAAATCAATGTCATAAGACCAGTAGCAGCAAAATGGGTGGATTCAGGTACGATGATTCTAAGTGAAATAAGTCACACAGAAAAAGAAACTTATCATAAGATATCACTTATGAAGATCCTGTAAACATGGCTACACTTGAACTGAGTTAGGAAAGAGAACAGTGTCTCACATTTAGAAAACACTCTTATACCTGCTTAAGGGGGAAGGAGAGGTGGGGTGATGCATAAAACCAGAGTTTGATATAAGCACAGGTACCGTTCCAAAAACCAACTATGGAATAGACAAGACCTACACCGTCCTCAGCGAAAGGGACTCAAAACCCCATATTTCCCGCAGAGGAAAATATCTGACTAGTAAGAATCTTAAAACCTATGTATTGATATGTCTCCATAAGGGAATCAAGTGTGTCTAGACTGGCATAAACATGGCAGCGAGAATCAGCTCAAACCCACTATAAAAAGGAATTTCAAAAACAAAACAAAAAAACTGGGAAATTCTTTACAATTCCTTCAGGGTCTCTGATGAAAGCTGGAATGACCCTATCTACAACGACAGCTGGATGTGGCATAAGGAGGGACACTTGGGACTGAGACGATTGGTGAGATTGGGTGAGCAAATGCAGACCCTTTAAAGCAATAATGCATGGCACCCATTCCATGGGTCCGAACTCTCCAGGTTGAAGGGAATATTACTACAGCTATAACATGTGCGGGAAACCTAGAGAACGGACACACTGTGAATACGAAAGGTTTCTAAAACTCAACGCATAGTCCCTCCCCTGGTGCTCCGGTTTGACTTTCCGTCTGCTTTACTATCAACCTCCCAACTTGGAGAGACAGCCCCTTTAACCTCTTGGTTCGCACAGGTTGCCAATTTGGCAGAGGATGAAAGGGAAGAGGGAGAACCAATGAGAGAGTAGCTGTTAGGCATTTGGACGGTCACATATCACTGTAATTTCCCAGCAGGAAGAAGAATTAACCAAATTCTCAGCCACCCACCGGGAACCAGTATAGGTCCTGAACCAAAATTTTGGACTTGCGGTCAGCTCACCAAAAACGAGTTGAAAAATGGAGCTCAGGGGCACAGCAATTCACAAACTGGCCGAGTAATAAAGGACAACTATCGTCCAAAAATCTGTTGAGGGAAGGCAACGAGGCGGACTTGAAAGCGAGGCAGAATAGCAGGAAACAGATTTCAAGAGGTACGTTGGAATCGCCTTTAAAGCACAGGAAGAGGGGCACAACTTCGACAATGATGCACTTGGCCAAAAAGGGCGTATGCGTTTTCTCCTGAATATATTCAGGAGAAAACGCATACGCCCTTTTTGGCCAAGCAAGCAAGCGGGCAATGCAAATCTGCACTACAAAGAAGTATCACTTCCCACCGGTCAAAAGGGACATCCACAAAATGTGTAAGAACAAGAAAGGCAAGACAGGCCCTGGAGAACAGGGAGCCTTGTTATGCTGATGGGCGGGATGTAAATTGCCAACTGCCTCTCTGGAGGAGTGCATTCTGTTCCCTAAAACAAGTAAACAACAGAGCTACAGAGCCAAGGGCACTACCAGCCTAGGGAATATACCTTGGGAAAACTGAAAATCAATAAGACAGAGCCACCCCAAAATTTAGGGCTGCACTGCATACAAGGACCTCAACTTGGATACACCTTAAGTATCCCAGAAAATATAAACATGGTTCAAAAAATTGTGGTACTTACGTACGATGGAATATCCCTCAGCCATGAAATCAATGTCATAAGACCAGTAGCAGCAAAATGGGTGGATTCAGGTACGATGATTCTAAGTGAAATAAGTCACACAGAAAAAGAAACTTATCATAAGATATCACTTATGAAGATCCTGTAAACATGGCTACACTTGAACTGAGTTAGGAAAGAGAACAGTGTCTCACATTTAGAAAACACTCTTATACCTGCTTAAGGGGGAAGGAGAGGTGGGGTGATGCATAAAACCAGAGTTTGATATAAGCACAGGTACCGTTCCAAAAACCAACTATGGAATAGACAAGACCTACACCGTCCTCAGCGAAAGGGACTCAAAACCCCATATTTCCCGCAGAGGAAAATATCTGACTAGTAAGAATCTTAAAACCTATGTATTGATATGTCTCCATAAGGGAATCAAGTGTGTCTAGACTGGCATAAACATGGCAGCGAGAATCAGCTCAAACCCACTATAAAAAGGAATTTCAAAAACAAAACAAAAAAACTGGGAAATTCTTTACAATTCCTTCAGGGTCTCTGATGAAAGCTGGAATGACCCTATCTACAACGACAGCTGGATGTGGCATAAGGAGGGACACTTGGGACTGAGACGATTGGTGAGATTGGGTGAGCAAATGCAGACCCTTTAAAGCAATAATGCATGGCACCCATTCCATGGGTCCGAACTCTCCAGGTTGAAGGGAATATTACTACAGCTATAACATGTGCGGGAAACCTAGAGAACGGACACACTGTGAATACGAAAGGTTTCTAAAACTCAACGCATAGTCCCTCCCCTGGTGCTCCGGTTTGACTTTCCGTCTGCTTTACTATCAACCTCCCAACTTGGAGAGACAGCCCCTTTAACCTCTTGGTTCGCACAGGTTGCCAATTTGGCAGAGGATGAAAGGGAAGAGGGAGAACCAATGAGAGAGTAGCTGTTAGGCATTTGGACGGTCACATATCACTGTAATTTCCCAGCAGGAAGAAGAATTAACCAAATTCTCAGCCACCCACCGGGAACCAGTATAGGTCCTGAACCAAAATTTTGGACTTGCGGTCAGCTCACCAAAAACGAGTTGAAAAATGGAGCTCAGGGGCACAGCAATTCACAAACTGGCCGAGTAATAAAGGACAACTATCGTCCAAAAATCTGTTGAGGGAAGGCAACGAGGCGGACTTGAAAGCGAGGCAGAATAGCAGGAAACAGATTTCAAGAGGTACGTTGGAATCGCCTTTGAAGCACAGGAAGAGGGGCACAACTTCGACAATGATGCACTTGGCCAAAAAGGGCGTATGCGTTTTCTCCTGAATATATTCAGGAGAAAACGCATACGCCCTTTTTGGCCAAGCAAGCAAGCGGGCAATGCAAATCTGCACTACAAAGAAGTATCACTTCCCACCGGTCAAAAGGGACATCCACAAAATGTGTAAGAACAAGAAAGGCAAGACAGGCCCTGGAGAACAGGGAGCCTTGTTATGCTGATGGGCGGGATGTAAATTGCCAACTGCCTCTCTGGAGGAGTGCATTCTGTTCCCTAAAACAAGTAAACAACAGAGCTACAGAGCCAAGGGCACTACCAGCCTAGGGAATATACCTTGGGAAAACTGAAAATCAATAAGACAGAGCCACCCCAAAATTTAGGGCTGCACTGCATACAAGGACCTCAACTTGGATACACCTTAAGTATCCCAGAAAATATAAACATGGTTCAAAAAATTGTGGTACTTACGTACGATGGAATATCCCTCAGCCATGAAATCAATGTCATAAGACCAGTAGCAGCAAAATGGGTGGATTCAGGTACGATGATTCTAAGTGAAATAAGTCACACAGAAAAAGAAACTTATCATAAGATATCACTTATGAAGATCCTGTAAACATGGCTACACTTGAACTGAGTTAGGAAAGAGAACAGTGTCTCACATTTAGAAAACACTCTTATACCTGCTTAAGGGGGAAGGAGAGGTGGGGTGATGAATAAAACCAGAGTTTGATAAAAGCACAGGTACCGTTCCAAAAACCAACTATGGAATAGACAAGACCTACACCGTCCTCAGCGAAAGGGACTCAAAACCCCATATTTCCCGCAGAGGAAAATATCTGACTAGTAAGAATCTTAAAACCTATGTATTGATATGTCTCCGTAAGGGAATCAACTGTGTCTAGACTGGCATAAACATGGCAGCGAGAGTCAGCTCAAACCCACTATAAAAAGGAATTTCAAAAACAAAACAAAAAAACTGGGAAATTCTTTACAATTCCTTCAGGGTCTCTGATGAAGGCTGGAATGACCCTATCTACAACGACAGCTGGATGTGGCATAAGGAGGGACACTTGGGACTGAGACGATTGGTGAGATTGGGTGAGCAAATGCAGACCCTTTAAAGCAATAATGCATGGCACCCATTCCATGGGTCCGAACTCTCCAGGTTGAAGGGAATATTACTACAGCTATAACATGTGCGGGAAACCTAGAGAATGGACACACTGTGAATACGAAAGGTTTCTAAAACTCAACGCATAGTCCCTCCCCTGGTGCTCCGGTTTGACTTTCCGTCTGCTTTACTATCAACCTCCCAACTTGGAGAGACAGCCCCTTTAACCTCTTGGTTCGCACAGGTTGCCAATTTGGCAGAGGATGAAAGGGAAGAGGGAGAACCAATGAGAGAGTAGCTGTTAGGCATTTGGACGGGCACATATCACTGTAATTTCCCGGCAGGAAGAAGAATTAACCAAATTCTCAGCCACCCACCGGGAACCAGTATAGGTCCTGAACCAAAATTTTGGACTTGCAGTCAGCTCACCAAAAGCGAGTTGAAAAATGGAGCTCAGGGGCACAGCAATTCACAAACTGGCCGAGTAATAAAGGACAACTATCGTCCAAAAATCTGTTGAGGGAAGGCAACGAGGCGGACTTGAAAGCGAGGCAGAATAGCAGGAAACAGATTTCAAGAGGTACGTTGGAATCGCCTTTAAAGCACAGGAAGAGGGGCACAACTTCGACAATGATGCACTTGGCCAAAAAGGGCGTATGCGTTTTCTCCTGAATATATTCAGGAGAAAACGCATACGCCCTTTTTGGCCAAGCAAGCAAGCGGGCAATGCAAATCTGCACTACAAAGAAGTATCACTTCCCACCGGTCAAAAGGGACATCCACAAAATGTGTAAGATCAAGAAAGGCAAGACAGGCCCTGGAGAACAGGGAGCCTTGTTATGCTGATGGGCGGGATGTAAATTGCCAACTGCCTCTCTGGAGGAGTGCATTCTGTTCCCTAAAACAAGTAAAGAACAGAGCTACAGAGCCAAGGGCACTACCAGTCTAGGGAATATACCTTGGGAAAACTGAAAATCAATAAGACAGAGCCACCCCAAAATTTAGGGCTGCACTGCATACAAGGGCCTCAACTTGGATACACCTTAAGTATCCCAGAAAATATAAACATGGTTCAAAAAATTGTGGTACTTACGTACGATGGAATATCCCTCAGCCATGAAATCAATGTCATAAGACCAGTAGCAGCAAAATGGGTGGATTCAGGTACGATGATTCTAAGTGAAATAAGTCACACAGAAAAAGAAACTTATCATAAGATATCACTTATGAAGATCCTGTAAACATGGCTACACTTGAACTGAGTTAGGAAAGAGGACAGTGTCTCACATTTAGAAAACACTCTTATACCTGCTTAAGGGGGAAGGAGAGGTGGGGTGATGCATAAAACCAGAGTTTGATATAAGCACAGGTACCGTTCCAAAAACCAACTATGGAATAGACAAGACCTACACCGTCCTCAGCGAAAGGGACTCAAAACCCCATATTTCCCGCAGAGGAAAATATCTGACTAGTAAGAATCTTAAAACCTATGTATTGATATGTCTCCGTAAGGGAATCAAGTGTGTCTAGACTGGCATAAACATGGCAGCGAGAATCAGCTCAAACCCACTATAAAAAGGAATTTCAAAAACAAAACAAAAAAACTGGGAAATTCTTTACAATTCCTTCAGGGTCTCTGATGAAAGCTGGAATGACCCTATCTACAACGACAGCTGGATGTGGCATAAGGAGGGACACTTGGGACTGAGACGATTGGTGAGATTGGGTGAGCAAATGCAGACCCTTTAAAGCAATAATGCATGGCACCCATTCCATGGGTCCGAACTCTCCAGGTTGAAGGGAATATTACTACAGCTATAACATGTGCGGGAAACCTAGAGAACGGACACACTGTGAATACGAAAGGTTTCTAAAACTCAACGCATAGTCCCTCCCCTGGTGCTCCGGTTTGACTTTCCGTCTGCTTTACTATCAACCTCCCAACTTGGAGAGACAGCCCCTTTAACCTCTTGGTTCGCACAGGTTGCCAATTTGGCAGAGGATGAAAGGGAAGAGGGAGAACCAATGAGAGAGTAGCTGTTAGGCATTTGGACGGGCACATATCACTGTAATTTCCCGGCAGGAAGAAGAATTAACCAAATTCTCAGCCACCCACCGGGAACCAGTATAGGTCCTGAACCAAAATTTTGGACTTGCAGTCAGCTCACCAAAAGCGAGTTGAAAAATGGAGCTCAGGGGCACAGCAATTCACAAACTGGCCGAGTAATAAAGGACAACTATCGTCCAAAAATCTGTTGAGGGAAGGCAACGAGGCGGACTTGAAAGCGAGGCAGAATAGCAGGAAACAGATTTCAAGAGGTACGTTGGAATCGCCTTTAAAGCACAGGAAGAGGGGCACAACTTCGACAATGATGCACTTGGCCAAAAAGGGCGTATGCGTTTTCTCCTGAATATATTCAGGAGAAAACGCATACGCCCTTTTTGGCCAAGCAAGCAAGCGGGCAATGCAAATCTGCACTACAAAGAAGTATCATTTCCCACCGGTCAAAAGGGACATCCACAAAATGTGTAAGAACAAGAAAGGCAAGACAGGCCCTGGAGAACAGGGAGCCTTGTTATGCTGATGGGCGGGATGTAAATTGCCAACTGCCTCTCTGGAGGAGTGCATTCTGTTCCCTAAAACAAGTAAAGAACAGAGCTACAGAGCCAAGGGCACTACCAGTCTAGGGAATATACCTTGGGAAAACTGAAAATCAATAAGACAGAGCCACCCCAAAATTTAGGGCTGCACTGCATACAAGGACCTCAACTTGGATACACCTTAAGTATCCCAGAAAATATAAACATGGTTCAAAAAATTGTGGTACTTACGTACGATGGAATATCCCTCAGCCATGAAATCAATGTCATAAGACCAGTAGCAGCAAAATGGGTGTATTCAGGTACGATGATTCTAAGTGAAATAAGTCACACAGAAAAAGAAACTTATCATAAGATATCACTTATGAAGATCCTGTAAACATGGCTACACTTGAACTGAGTTAGGAAAGAGGACAGTGTCTCACATTTAGAAAACACTCTTATACCTGCTTAAGGGGGAAGGAGAGGTGGGGTGATGCATAAAACCAGAGTTTGATATAAGCACAGGTACCGTTCCAAAAACCAACTATGGAATAGACAAGACCTACACCGTCCTCAGCGAAAGGGACTCAAAACCCCATATTTCCCGCAGAGGAAAATATCTGACTAGTAAGAATCTTAAAACCTATGTATTGATATGTCTCCGTAAGGGAATCAAGTGTGTCTAGACTGGCATAAACATGGCAGCGAGAATCAGCTCAAACCCACTATAAAAAGGAATTTCAAAAACAAAACAAAAAAACTGGGAAATTCTTTACAATTCCTTCAGGGTCTCTGATGAAAGCTGGAATGACCCTATCTACAACGACAGCTGGATGTGGCATAAGGAGGGACACTTGGGACTGAGACGATTGGTGAGATTGGGTGAGCAAATGCAGACCCTTTAAAGCAATAATGCATGGCACCCATTCCATGGGTCCGAACTCTCCAGGTTGAAGGGAATATTACTACAGCTATAACATGTGCGGGAAACCAAGAGAACGGACACACTGTGAATACGAAAGGTTTCTAAAACTCAACGCATAGTCCCTCTCCTGGTGCTCCGGTTTGACTTTCCGTCTGCTTTACTATCAACCTCCCAACTTGGAAAGACAGCCCCTTTAACCTCTTGGTTCGCACAGGTTGCCAATTTGGCAGAGGATGAAAGGGAAGAGGGAGAACCAATGAGAGAGTAGCTGTTAGGCATTTGGACGGGCACATATCACTGTAATTTCCTGGCAGGAAGAAGAATTAACCAAATTCTCAGCCACCCACCGGGAACCAGTATAGGTCCTGAACCAAAATTTGGGACTTGCGGTCAGCTCACCAAAAACGAGTTGAAAAATGGAGCTCAGGGGCACAGCAATTCACAAACTGGCCGAGTAATAAAGGACAACTATCGTCCAAAAATCTGTTGAGGGAAGGCAACGAGGCGGACTTGAAAGCGAGGCAGAATAGCAGGAAACAGATTTCAAGAGGTACGTTGGAATCGCCTTTAAAGCACAGGAAGAGGGGCACAACTTCGACAATGATGCACTTGGCCAAAAAGGGCGTATGCGTTTTCTCCTGAATATATTCAGGAGAAAACGCATACGCCCTTTTTGGCCAAGCAAGCAAGCGGGCAATGCAAATCTGCACTACAAAGAAGTATCACTTCCCACCGGTCAAAAGGGACATCCACAAAATGTGTAAGAACAAGAAAGGCAAGACAGGCCCTGGAGAACAGGGAGCCTTGTTATGCTGATGGGCGGGATGTAAATTGCCAACTGCCTCTCTGGAGGAGTGCATTCTGTTCCCTAAAACAAGTAAAGAACAGAGCTACAGAGCCAAGGGCACTACCAGCCTAGGGAATATACCTTGGGAAAACTGAAAATCAATAAGACAGAGCCACCCCAAAATTTAGGGCTGCACTGCATACAAGGACCTCAACTTGGATACACCTTAAGTATCCCAGAAAATATAAACATGGTTCAAAAAATTGTGGTACTTACGTACGATGGAATATCCCTCAGCCATGAAATCAATGTCATAAGACCAGTAGCAGCAAAATGGGTGGATTCAGGTACGATGATTCTAAGTGAAATAAGTCACACAGAAAAAGAAACTTATCATAAGATATCACTTATGAAGATCCTGTAAACATGGCTACACTTGAACTGAGTTAGGAAAGAGAACAGTGTCTCACATTTAGAAAACACTCTTATACCTGCTTAAGGGGGAAGGAGAGGTGGGGTGATGCATAAAACCAGAGTTTGATATAAGCACAGGTACCGTTCCAAAAACCAACTATGGAATAGACAAGACCTACACCGTCCTCAGCGAAAGGGACTCAAAACCCCATATTTCCCGCAGAGGAAAATATCTGACTAGTAAGAATCTTAAAACCTATGTATTGATATGTCTCCGTAAGGGAATCAAGTGTGTCTAGACTGGCATAAACATGGCAGCGAGAATCAGCTCAAACCCACTATAAAAAGGAATTTCAAAAACAAAACAAAAAAACTGGGAAATTCTTTACAATTCCTTCAGGGTCTCTGATGAAAGCTGGAATGACCCTATCTACAACGACAGCTGGATGTGGCATAAGGAGGGACACTTGGGACTGAGACGATTGGTGAGATTGGGTGAGCAAATGCAGACCCTTTAAAGCAATAATGCATGGCACCCATTCCATGGGTCCGAACTCTCCAGGTTGAAGGGAATATTACTACAGCTATAACATGTGCGGGAAACCTAGAGAACGGACACACTGTGAATACGAAAGGTTTCTAAAACTCAACGAATAGTCCCTCTCCTGGTGCTCCGGTTTGACTTTCCGTCTGCTTTACTATCAACCTCCCAACTTGGAGAGACAGCCCCTTTAACCTCTTGGTTCGCACAGGTTGCCAATTTGGCAGTGGATGAAAGGGAAGAGGGAGAACCAATGAGAGAGTAGCTGTTAGGCATTTGGACGGGCACATATCACTGTAATTTCCCGGCAGGAAGAAGAATTAACCAAATTCTCAGCCACCCACCGGGAACCAGTATAGGTCCTGAACCAAAATTTTGGACTTGCGGTCAGCTCACCAAAAACGAGTTGAAAAATGGAGCTCAGGGGCACAGCAATTCACAAACTGGCCGAGTAATAAAGGACAACTATCGTCCAAAAATCTGTTGAGGGAAGGCAACGAGGCGGACTTGAAAGCGAGGCAGAATAGCAGGAAACAGATTTCAAGAGGTACGATGGAATCGCCTTTAAAGCACAGGAAGAGGGGCACAACTTCGACAATGATGCACTTGGCCAAAAAGGGCGTATGCGTTTTCTCCAGGAGAAAACGCATACGCCCTTTTTGGCCAAGCAAGCAAGCGGGCAATGCAAATCTGCACTACAAAGAAGTATCACTTCCCACCGGTCAAAAGGGACATCCACAAAATGTGTAAGAACAAGAAAGGCAAGACAGGCCCTGGAGAACAGGGAGCCTTGTTATGCTGATGGGCGGGATGTAAATTGCCAACTGCCTCTCTGGAGGAGTGCATTCTGTTCCCTAAAACAAGTAAAGAACAGAGCTACAGAGCCAAGGGCACTACCAGTCTAGGGAATATACCTTGGGAAAACTGAAAATCAATAAGACAGAGCCACCCCAAAATTTAGGGCTGCACTGCATACAAGGGCCTCAACTTGGATACACCTTAAGTATCCCAGAAAATATAAACATGGTTCAAAAAATTGTGGTACTTACGTACGATGGAATATCCCTCAGCCATGAAATCAATGTCATAAGACCAGTAGCAGCAAAATGGGTGGATTCAGGTACGATGATTCTAAGTGAAATAAGTCACACAGAAAAAGAAACTTATCATAAGATATCACTTATGAAGATCCTGTAAACATGGCTACACTTGAACTGAGTTAGGAAAGAGGACAGTGTCTCACATTTAGAAAACACTCTTATACCTGCTTAAGGGGGAAGGAGAGGTGGGGTGATGCATAAAACCAGAGTTTGATATAAGCACAGGTACCGTTCCAAAAACCAACTATGGAATAGACAAGACCCACACCGTCCTCAGCGAAAGGGACTCAAAACCCCATATTTCCCGCAGAGGAAAATATCTGACTAGTAAGAATCTTAAAACCTATGTATTGATATGTCTCCGTAAGGGAATCAAGTGTGTCTAGACTGGCATAAACATGGCAGCGAGAATCAGCTCAAACCCACTATAAAAAGGAATTTCAAAAACAAAACAAAAAAACTGGGAAATTCTTTACAATTCCTTCAGGGTCTCTGATGAAGGCTGGAATGACCCTATCTACAACGACAGCTGGATGTGGCATAAGGAGGGACACTTGGGACTGAGACGATTGGTGAGATTGGGTGAGCAAATGCAGACCCTTTAAAGCAATAATGCATGGCACCCATTCCATGGGTCCGAACTCTCCAGGTTGAAGGGAATATTACTACAGCTATAACATGTGCGGGAAACCTAGAGAACGGACACACTGTGAATACGAAAGGTTTCTAAAACTCAACGCATAGTCCCTCCCCTGGTGCTCCGGTTTGACTTTCCGTCTGCTTTACTATCAACCTCCCAACTTGGAGAGACAGCCCCTTTAACCTCTTGGTTCGCACAGGTTGCCAATTTGGCAGAGTATGAAAGGGAAGAGGGAGAACCAATGAGAGAGTAGCTGTTAGGCATTTGGACGGGCACATATCACTGTAATTTCCCGGCAGGAAGAAGAATTAACCAAATTCTCAGCCACCCACCGGGAACCAGTATAGGTCCTGAACCAAAATTTTGGACTTGCTGTCAGCTCACCAAAAGCGAGTTGAAAAATGGAGCTCAGGGGCACAGCAATTCACAAACTGGCCGAGTAATAAAGGACAACTATCGTCCAAAAATCTGTTGAGGGAAGGCAACGAGGCGGACTTGAAAGCGAGGCAGAATAGCAGGAAACAGATTTCAAGAGGTACGTTGGAATCGCCTTTAAAGCACAGGAAGAGGGGCACAACTTCGACAATGATGCACTTGGCCAAAAAGGGCGTATGCATTTTCTCCTGAATATATTCAGGAGAAAACGCATACGCCCTTTTTGGCCAAGCAAGCAAGCGGGCAATGCAAATCTGCACTACAAAGAAGTATCACTTCCCACCGGTCAAAAGGGACATCCACAAAATGTGTAAGAACAAGAAAGGCAAGACAGGCCCTGGAGAACAGGGAGCCTTGTTATGCTGATGGGCGGGATGTAAATTGCCAACTGCCTCTCTGGAGGGGTGCATTCTGTTCCCTAAAACAAGTAAAGAACAGAGCTACAGAGCCAAGGGCACTACCAGTCTAGGGAATATACCTTGGGAAAACTGAAAATCAATAAGACAGAGCCACCCCAAAATTTAGGGCTGCACTGCATACAAGGACCTGAACTTGGATACACCTTAAGTATCCCAGAAAATATAAACATGGTTCAAAAAATTGTGGTACTTACGTACGATGGAATATCCCTCAGCCATGAAATCAATGTCATAAGACCAGTAGCAGCAAAATGGGTGGATTCAGGTACGATGATTCTAAGTGAAATAAGTCACACAGAAAAAGAAACTTATCATAAGATATCACTTATGAAGATCCTGTAAACATGGCTACACTTGAACTGAGTTAGGAAAGAGAACAGTGTCTCACATTTAGAAAACACTCTTATACCTGCTTAAGGGGGAAGGAGAGGTGGGGTGATGAATAAAACCAGAGTTTGATATAAGCACAGGTACCGTTCCAAAAACCAACTATGGAATAGACAAGACCTACACCGTCCTCAGCGAAAGGGACTCAAAACCCCATATTTCCCGCAGAGGAAAATATCTGACTAGTAAGAATCTTAAAACCTATGTATTGATATGTCTCCGTAAGGGAATCAAGTGTGTCTAGACTGGCATAAACATGGCAGCGAGAATCAGCTCAAACCCACTATAAAAAGGAATTTCAAAAACAAAACAAAAAAACTGGGAAATTCTTTACAATTCCTTCAGGGTCTCTGATGAAAGCTGGAATGACCCTATCTACAACGACAGCTGGATGTGGCATAAGGAGGGACACTTGGGACTGAGACGATTGGTGAGATTGGGTGAGCAAATGCAGACCCTTTAAAGCAATAATGCATGGCACCCATTCCATGGGTCCGAACTCTCCAGGTTGAAGGGAATATTACTACAGCTATAACATGTGCGGGAAACCTAGAGAACGGACACACTGTGAATACGAAAGGTTTCTAAAACTCAACGCATAGTCCCTCTCCTGGTGCTCCGGTTTGACTTTCCGTCTGCTTTACTATCAACCTCCCAACTTGGAGAGACAGCCCCTTTAACCTCTTGGTTCGCACAGGTTGCCAATTTGGCAGAGGATGAAAGGGAAGAGGGAGAACCAATGAGAGAGTAGCTGTTAGGCATTTGGACGGGCACATATCACTGTAATTTCCCGGCAGGAAGAAGAATTAACCAAATTCTCAGCCACCCACCTGGAACCAGTATAGGTCCTGAACCAAAATTTTGGACTTGCGGTCAGCTCACCAAAAACAAGTTGAAAAATGGAGCTCAGGGGCACAGCAATTCACAAACTGGCCGAGTAATAAAGGACAACTATCGTCCAAAAATCTGTTGAGGGAAGGCAACGAGGCGGACTTGAAAGCGAGGCAGAATAGCAGGAAACAGATTTCAAGAGGTACGTTGGAATCGCCTTTAAAGCACAGGAAGAGGGGCACAACTTCGACAATGATGCACTTGGCCAAAAAGGGCGTATGCGTTTTCTCCTGAATATATTCAGGAGAAAACGCATACGCCCTTTTTGGCCAAGCAAGCAAGCGGGCAATGCAAATCTGCACTACAAAGAAGTATCACTTCCCACCGGTCAAAAGGGACATCCACAAAATGTGTAAGAACAAGAAAGGCAAGACAGGCCCTGGAGAACAGGGAGCCTTGTTATGCTGATGGGCGGGATGTAAATTGCCAACTGCCTCTCTGGAGGAGTGCATTCTGTTCCCTAAAACAAGTAAAGAACAGAGCTACAGAGCCAAGGGCACTACCAGCCTAGGGAATATACCTTGGGAAAACTGAAAATCAATAAGACAGAGCCACCCCAAAATTTAGGGCTGCACTGCATACAAGGACCTCAACTTGGATACACCTTAAGTATCCCAGAAAATATAAACATGGTTCAAAAAATTGTGGTACTTACGTACGATGGAATATCCCTCAGCCATGAAATCAATGTCATAAGACCAGTAGCAGCAAAATGGGTGGATTCAGGTACGATGATTCTAAGTGAAATAAGTCACACAGAAAAAGAAACTTATCATAAGATATCACTTATGAAGATCCTGTAAACATGGCTACACTTGAACTGAGTTAGGAAAGAGAACAGTGTCTCACATTTAGAAAACACTCTTATACCTGCTTAAGGGGGAAGGAGAGGTGGGGTGATGCATAAAACCAGAGTTTGATATAAGCACAGGTACCGTTCCAAAAACCAACTATGGAATAGACAAGACCTACACCGTCCTCAGCGAAAGGGACTCAAAACCCCATATTTCCCGCAGAGGAAAATATCTGACTAGTAAGAATCTTAAAACCTATGTATTGATATGTCTCCGTAAGGGAATCAAGTGTGTCTAGACTGGCATAAACATGGCAGCGAGAATCAGCTCAAACCCACTATAAAAAGGGATTTCAAAAACAAAACAAAAAAACTGGGAAATTCTTTACAATTCCTTCAGGGTCTCTGATGAAAGCTGGAATGACCCTATCTACAACGACAGCTGGATGTGGCATAAGGAGGGACACTTGGGACTGAGACGATTGGTGAGATTGGGTGAGCAAATGCAGACCCTTTAAAGCAATAATGCATGGCACCCATTCCATGGGTCCGAACTCTCCAGGTTGAAGGGAATATTACTACAGCTATAACATGTGCGGGAAACCTAGAGAACGGACACACTGTGAATACGAAAGGTTTCTAAAACTCAACGAATAGTCCCTCTCCTGGTGCTCCGGTTTGACTTTCCGTCTGCTTTACTATCAACCTCCCAACTTGGAGAGACAGCCCCTTTAACCTCTTGGTTCGCACAGGTTGCCAATTTGGCAGTGGATGAAAGGGAAGAGGGAGAACCAATGAGAGAGTAGCTGTTAGGCATTTGGACGGGCACATATCACTGTAATTTCCCGGCAGGAAGAAGAATTAACCAAATTCTCAGCCACCCACCGGGAACCAGTATAGGTCCTGAACCAAAATTTTGGACTTGCGGTCAGCTCACCAAAAACGAGTTGAAAAATGGAGCTCAGGGGCACAGCAATTCACAAACTGGCCGAGTAATAAAGGACAACTATCGTCCAAAAATCTGTTGAGGGAAGGCAACGAGGCGGACTTGAAAGCGAGGCAGAATAGCAGGAAACAGATTTCAAGAGGTACGATGGAATCGCTTTTAAAGCACAGGAAGAGGGGCACAACTTCGACAATGATGCACTTGGCCAAAAAGGGCGTATGCGTTTTCTCCAGGAGAAAACGCATACGCCCTTTTTGGCCAAGCAAGCAAGCGGGCAATGCAAATCTGCACTACAAAGAAGTATCACTTCCCACCGGTCAAAAGGGACATCCACAAAATGTGTAAGAACAAGAAAGGCAAGACAGGCCCTGGAGAACAGGGAGCCTTGTTATGCTGATGGGCGGGATGTAAATTGCCAACTGCCTCTCTGGAGGAGTGCATTCTGTTCCCTAAAACAAGTAAAGAACAGAGCTACAGAGCCAAGGGCACTACCAGTCTAGGGAATATACCTTGGGAAAACTGAAAATCAATAAGACAGAGCCACCCCAAAATTTAGGGCTGCACTGCATACAAGGGCCTCAACTTGGATACACCTTAAGTATCCCAGAAAATATAAACATGGTTCAAAAAATTGTGGTACTTACGTACGATGGAATATCCCTCAGCCATGAAATCAATGTCATAAGACCAGTAGCAGCAAAATGGGTGGATTCAGGTACCATGATTCTAAGTGAAATAAGTCACACAGAAAAAGAAACTTATCATAAGATATCACTTATGAAGATCCTGTAAACATGGCTACACTTGAACTGAGTTAGGAAAGAGGACAGTGTCTCACATTTAGAAAACACTCTTATACCTGCTTAAGGGGGAAGGAGAGGTGGGGTGATGCATAAAACCAGAGTTTGATATAAGCACAGGTACCGTTCCAAAAACCAACTATGGAATAGACAAGACCTACACCGTCCTCAGTGAAAGGGACTCAAAACCCCATATTTCCCGCAGAGGAAAATATCTGACTAGTAAGAATCTTAAAACCTATGTATTGATATGTCTCCGTAAGGGAATCAAGTGTGTCTAGACTGGCATAAACATGGCAGCGAGAATCAGCTCAAACCCACTATAAAAAGGAATTTCAAAAACAAAACAAAAAACTGGGAAATTCTTTACAATTCCTTCAGGGTCTCTGATGAAGGCTGGAATGACCCTATCTACAACGACAGCTGGATGTGGCATAAGGAGGGACACTTGGGACTGAGACGATTGGTGAGATTGGGTGAGCAAATGCAGACCCTTTAAAGCAATAATGCATGGCACCCATTCCATGGGTCCGAACTCTCCAGGTTGAAGGGAATATTACTACAGCTATAACATGTGCGGGAAACCTAGAGAACGGACACACTGTGAATACGAAAGGTTTCTAAAACTCAACGCATAGTCCCTCCCCTGGTGCTCCGGTTTGACTTTCCGTCTGCTTTACTATCAACCTCCCAACTTGGAGAGACAGCCCCTTTAACCTCTTGGTTCGCACAGGTTGCCAATTTGGCAGAGGATGAAAGGGAAGAGGGAGAACCAATGAGAGAGTAGCTGTTAGGCATTTGGACGGGCACATATCACTGTAATTTCCCGGCAGGAAGAAGAATTAACCAAATTCTCAGCCACCCACCGGGAACCAGTATAGGTCCTGAACCAAAATTTTGGACTTGCGGTCAGCTCACCAAAAGCGAGTTGAAAAATGGAGCTCAGGGGCACAGCAATTCACAAACTGGCCGAGTAATAAAGGACAACTATCGTCCAAAAATCTGTTGAGGGAAGGCAACGAGGCGGACTTGAAAGCGAGGCAGAATAGCAGGAAACAGATTTCAAGAGGTACGTTGGAATCGCCTTTAAAGCACAGGAAGAGGGGCACAACTTCGACAATGATGCACTTGGCCAAAAAGGGCGTATGCGTTTTCTCCTGAATATATTCAGGAGAAAACGCATACGCCCTTTTTGGCCAAGCAAGCAAGCGGGCAATGCAAATCTGCACTACAAAGAAGTATCACTTCCCACCGGTCAAAAGGGACATCCACAAAATGTGTAAGAACAAGAAAGGCAAGACAGGCCCTGGAGAACAGGGAGCCTTGTTATGCTGATGGGCGGGATGTAAATTGCCAACTGCCTCTCTGGAGGAGTGCATTCTGTTCCCTAAAACAAGTAAAGAACAGAGCTACAGAGCCAAGGGCACTACCAGTCTAGGGAATATACCTTGGGAAAACTGAAAATCAATAAGACAGAGCCACCCCAAAATTTAGGGCTGCACTGCATACAAGGACCTGAACTTGGATACACCTTAAGTATCCCAGAAAATATAAACATGGTTCAAAAAATTGTGGTACTTACGTACGATGGAATATCCCTCAGCCATGAAATCAATGTCATAAGACCAGTAGCAGCAAAATGGGTGGATTCAGGTACGATGATTCTAAGTGAAATAAGTCACACAGAAAAAGAAACTTATCATAAGATATCACTTATGAAGATCCTGTAAACATGGCTACACTTGAACTGAGTTAGGAAAGAGAACAGTGTCTCACATTTAGAAAACACTCTTATACCTGCTTAAGGGGGAAGGAGAGGTGGGGTGATGCATAAAACCAGAGTTTGATATAAGCACAGGTACCGTTCCAAAAACCAACTATGGAATAGACAAGACCTACACCGTCCTCAGCGAAAGGGACTCAAAACCCCATATTTCCCGCAGAGGAAAATATCTGACTAGTAAGAATCTTAAAACCTATGTATTGATATGTCTCCGTAAGGGAATCAAGTGTGTCTAGACTGGCATAAACATGGCAGCGAGAATCAGCTCAAACCCACTATAAAAAGGAATTTCAAAAACAAAACAAAAAAACTGGGAAATTCTTTACAATTCCTTCAGGGTCTCTGATGAAAGCTGGAATGACCCTATCTACAAAGACAGCTGGATGTGGCATAAGGAGGGACACTTGGGACTGAGACGATTGGTGAGATTGGGTGAGCAAATGCAGACCCTTTAAAGCAATAATGCATGGCACCCATTCCATGGGTCCGAACTCTCCAGGTTGAAGGGAATATTACTACAGCTATAACATGTGCGGGAAACCTAGAGAACGGACACACTGTGAATACGAAAGGTTTCTAAAACTCAACGAATAGTCCCTCTCCTGGTGCTCCGGTTTGACTTTCCGTCTGCTTTACTATCAACCTCCCAACTTGGAGAGACAGCCCCTTTAACCTCTTGGTTCGCACAGGTTGCCAATTTGGCAGTGGATGAAAGGGAAGAGGGAGAACCAATGAGAGAGTAGCTGTTAGGCATTTGGACGAGCACATATCACTGTAATTTCCCGGCAGGAAGAAGAATTAACCAAATTCTCAGCCACCCACCGGGAACCAGTATAGGTCCTGAACCAAAATTTTGGACTTGCGGTCAGCTCACCAAAAACGAGTTGAAAAATGGAGCTCAGGGGCACAGCAATTCACAAACTGGCCGAGTAATAAAGGACAACTATCGTCCAAAAATCTGTTGAGGGAAGGCAACGAGGCGGACTTGAAAGCGAGGCAGAATAGCAGGAAACAGATTTCAAGAGGTACGATGGAATCGCATTTAAAGCACAGGAAGAGGGGCACAACTTCGACAATGATGCACTTGGCCAAAAAGGGCGTATGCGTTTTCTCCAGGAGAAAACGCATACGCCCTTTTTGGCCAAGCAAGCAAGCGGGCAATGCAAATCTGCACTACAAAGAAGTATCACTTCCCACCGGTCAAAAGGGACATCCACAAAATGTGTAAGAACAAGAAAGGCAAGACAGGCCCTGGAGAACAGGGAGCCTTGTTATGCTGATGGGCGGGATGTAAATTGCCAACTGCCTCTCTGGAGGAGTGGATTCTGTTCCCTAAAACAAGTAAAGAACAGAGCTACAGAGCCAAGGGCACTACCAGTCTAGGGAATATACCTTGGGAAAACTGAAAATCAATAAGACAGAGCCACCCCAAAATTTAGGGCTGCACTGCATACAAGGGCCTCAACTTGGATACACCTTAAGTATCCCAGAAAATATAAACATGGTTCAAAAAATTGTGGTACTTACGTACGATGGAATATCCCTCAGCCATGAAATCAATGTCATAAGACCAGTAGCAGCAAAATGGGTGGATTCAGGTACCATGATTCTAAGTGAAATAAGTCACACAGAAAAAGAAACTTATCATAAGATATCACTTATGAAGATCCTGTAAACATGGCTACACTTGAACTGAGTTAGGAAAGAGGACAGTGTCTCACATTTAGAAAACACTCTTATACCTGCTTAAGGGGGAAGGAGAGGTGGGGTGATGCATAAAACCAGAGTTTGATATAAGCACAGGTACCGTTCCAAAAACCAACTATGGAATAGACAAGACCTACACCGTCCTCAGTGAAAGGGACTCAAAACCCCATATTTCCCGCAGAGGAAAATATCTGACTAGTAAGAATCTTAAAACCTATGTATTGATATGTCTCCGTAAGGGAATCAAGTGTGTCTAGACTGGCATAAACATGGCAGCGAGAATCAGCTCAAACCCACTATAAAAAGGAATTTCAAAAACAAAACAAAAAAACTGGGAAATTCTTTACAATTCCTTCAGGGTCTCTGATGAAGGCTGGAATGACCCTATCTACAACGACAGCTGGATGTGGCATAAGGAGGGACACTTGGGACTGAGACGATTGGTGAGATTGGGTGAGCAAATGCAGACCCTTTAAAGCAATAATGCATGGCACCCATTCCATGGGTCCGAACTCTCCAGGTTGAAGGGAATATTACTACAGCTATAACATGTGCGGGAAACCTAGAGAACGGACACACTGTGAATACGAAAGGTTTCTAAAACTCAACGCATAGTCCCTCCCCTGGTGCTCCGGTTTGACTTTCCGTCTGCTTTACTATCAACCTCCCAACTTGGAGAGACAGCCCCTTTAACCTCTTGGTTCGCACAGGTTGCCAATTTGGCAGAGGATGAAAGGGAAGAGGGAGAACCAATGAGAGAGTAGCTGTTAGGCATTTGGACGGGCACATATCACTGTAATTTCCCGGCAGGAAGAAGAATTAACCAAATTCTCAGCCACCCACCGGGAACCAGTATAGGTCCTGAACCAAAATTTTGGACTTGCGGTCAGCTCACCAAAAGCGAGTTGAAAAATGGAGCTCAGGGGCACAGCAGTTCACAAACTGGCCGAGTAATAAAGGACAACTATCGTCCAAAAATCTGTTGAGGGAAGGCAACGAGGCGGACTTGAAAGCGAGGCAGAATAGCAGGAAACAGATTTCAAGAGGTACGTTGGAATCGCCTTTAAAGCACAGGAAGAGGGGCACAACTTCGACAATGATGCACTTGGCCAAAAAGGGCGTATGCGTTTTCTCCTGAATATATTCAGGAGAAAACGCATACGCCCTTTTTGGCCAAGCAAGCAAGCGGGCAATGCAAATCTGCACTACAAAGAAGTATCACTTCCCACCGGTCAAAAGGGACATCCACAAAATGTGTAAGAACAAGAAAGGCAAGACAGGCCCTGGAGAACAGGGAGCCTTGTTATGCTGATGGGCGGGATGTAAATTGCCAACTGCCTCTCTGGAGGAGTGCATTCTGTTCCCTAAAACAAGTAAAGAACAGAGCTACAGAGCCAAGGGCACTACCAGTCTAGGGAATATACCTTGGGAAAACTGAAAATCAATAAGACAGAGCCACCCCAAAATTTAGGGCTGCACTGCATACAAGGACCTCAACTTGGATACACCTTAAGTATCCCAGAAAATATAAACATGGTTCAAAAAATTGTGGTACTTACGTACGATGGAATATCCCTCAGCCATGAAATCAATGTCATAAGACCAGTAGCAGCAAAATGGGTGGATTCAGGTACGATGATTCTAAGTGAAATAAGTCACACAGAAAAAGAAACTTATCATAAGATATCACTTATGAAGATCCTGTAAACATGGCTACACTTGAACTGAGTTAGGAAAGAGAACAGTGTCTCACATTTAGAAAACACTCTTATACCTGCTTAAGGGGGAAGGAGAGGTGGGGTGATGCATAAAACCAGAGTTTGATATAAGCACAGGTACCGTTCCAAAAACCAACTATGGAATAGACAAGACCTACACCGTCCTCAGCGAAAGGGACTCAAAACCCCATATTTCCCGCAGAGGAAAATATCTGACTAGTAAGAATCTTAAAACCTATGTATTGATATGTCTCCGTAAGGGAATCAAGTGTGTCTAGACTGGCATAAACATGGCAGCGAGAATCAGCTCAAACCCACTATAAAAAGGAATTTCAAAAACAAAACAAAAAAACTGGGAAATTCTTTACAATTCCTTCAGGGTCTCTGATGAAAGCTGGAATGACCCTATCTACAACGACAGCTGGATGTGGCATAAGGAGGGACACTTGGGACTGAGACGATTGGTGAGATTGGGTGAGCAAATGCAGACCCTTTAAAGCAATAATGCATGGCACCCATTCCATGGGTCCGAACTCTCCAGGTTGAAGGGAATATTACTACAGCTATAACATGTGCGGGAAACCTAGGGAACGGACACACTGTGAATACGAAAGGTTTCTAAAACTCAACGAATAGTCCCTCTCCTGGTGCTCCGGTTTGACTTTCCGTCTGCTTTACTATCAACCTCCCAACTTGGAGAGACAGCCCCTTTAACCTCTTGGTTCGCACAGGTTGCCAATTTGGCAGTGGATGAAAGGGAAGAGGGAGAACCAATGAGAGAGTAGCTGTTAGGCATTTGGACGGGCACATATCACTGTAATTTCCCGGCAGGAAGAAGAATTAACCAAATTCTCAGCCACCCACCGGGAACCAGTATAGGTCCTGAACCAAAATTTTGGACTTGCGGTCAGCTCACCAAAAACGAGTTGAAAAATGGAGCTCAGGGGCACAGCAATTCACAAACTGGCCGAGTAATAAAGGACAACTGTCATCCAAAAATCTGTTGAGGGAAGGCAACGAGGCGGACTTGAAAGCGAGGCAGAATAGCAGGAAACAGATTTCAAGAGGTACGATGGAATCGCCTTTAAAGCACAGGAAGAGGGGCACAACTTCGACAATGATGCACTTGGCCAAAAAGAGCGTATGCGTTTTCTCCAGGAGAAAACGCATACGCCCTTTTTGGCCAAGCAAGCAAGCGGGCAATGCAAATCTGCACTACAAAGAAGTATCACTTCCCACCGGTCAAAAGGGACATCCACAAAATGTGTAAGAACAAGAAAGGCAAGACAGGCCCTGGAGAACAGGGAGCCTTGTTATGCTGATGGGCGGGATGTAAATTGCCAACTGCCTCTCTGGAGGAGTGGATTCTGTTCCCTAAAACAAGTAAAGAACAGAGCTACAGAGCCAAGGGCACTACCAGTCTAGGGAATATACCTTGGGAAAACTGAAAATCAATAAGACAGAGCCACCCCAAAATTTAGGGCTGCACTGCATACAAGGGCCTCAACTTGGATACACCTTAAGTATCCCAGAAAATATAAACATGGTTCAAAAAATTGTGGTACTTACTTACGATGGAATATCCCTCAGCCATGAAATTAATGTCATAAGACCAGTAGCAGCAAAATGGGTGGATTCAGGTACCATGATTCTAAGTGAAATAAGTCACACAGAAAAAGAAACTTATCATAAGATATCACTTATGAAGATCCTGTAAACATGGCTACACTTGAACTGAGTTAGGAAAGAGGACAGTGTCTCACATTTAGAAAACACTCTTATACCTGCTTAAGGGGGAAGGAGAGGTGGGGTGATGCATAAAACCAGAGTTTGATATAAGCACAGGTACCGTTCCAAAAACCAACTATGGAATAGACAAGACCTACACCGTCCTCAGTGAAAGGGACTCAAAACCCCATATTTCCCGCAGAGGAAAATATCTGACTAGTAAGAATCTTAAAACCTATGTATTGATATGTCTCCATAAGGGAATCAAGTGTGTCTAGACTGGCATAAACATGGCAGCGAGAATCAGCTCAAACCCACTATAAAAAGGAATTTCAAAAACAAAACAAAAAAACTGGGAAATTCTTTACAATTCCTTCAGGGTCTCTGATGAAGGCTGGAATGACCCTATCTACAACGACAGCTGGATGTGGCATAAGGAGGGACACTTGGGACTGAGACGATTGGTGAGATTGGGTGAGCAAATGCAGACCCTTTAAAGCAATAATGCATGGCACCCATTCCATGGGTCCGAACTCTCCAGGTTGAAGGGAATATTACTACAGCTATAACATGTGCGGGAAACCTAGAGAACGGACACACTGTGAATACGAAAGGTTTCTAAAACTCAACACATAGTCCCTCCCCTGGTGCTCCGGTTTGACTTTCCGTCTGCTTTACTATCAACCTCCCAACTTGGAGAGACAGCCCCTTTAACCTCTTGGTTCGCACAGGTTGCCAATTTGGCAGAGGATGAAAGGGAAGAGGGAGAACCAATGAGAGAGTAGCTGTTAGGCATTTGGACGGGCACATATCACTGTAATTTCCCGGCAGGAAGAAGAATTAACCAAATTCTCAGCCACCCACCGGGAACCAGTATAGGTCCTGAACCAAAATTTTGGACTTGCGGTCAGCTCACCAAAAGCGAGTTGAAAAATGGAGCTCAGGGGCACAGCAATTCACAAACTGGCCGAGTAATAAAGGACAACTATCGTCCAAAAATCTGTTGAGGGAAGGCAACGAGGCGGACTTGAAAGCGAGGCAGAATAGCAGGAAACAGATTTCAAGAGGTACGTTGGAATCGCCTTTAAAGCACAGGAAGAGGGGCACAACTTCGACAATGATGCACTTGGCCAAAAAGGGCGTATGCGTTTTCTCCTGAATATATTCAGGAGAAAACGCATACGCCCTTTTTGGCCAAGCAAGCAAGCGGGCAATGCAAATCTGCACTACAAAGAAGTATCACTTCCCACCGGTCAAAAGGGACATCCACAAAATGTGTAAGAACAAGAAAGGCAAGACAGGCCCTGGAGAACAGGGAGCCTTGTTATGCTGATGGGCGGGATGTAAATTGCCAACTGCCTCTCTGGAGGAGTGCATTCTGTTCCCTAAAACAAGTAAAGAACAGAGCTACAGAGCCAAGGGCACTACCAGTCTAGGGAATATACCTTGGGAAAACTGAAAATCAATAAGACAGAGCCACCCCAAAATTTAGGGCTGCACTGCATACAAGGACCTCAACTTGGATACACCTTAAGTATCCCAGAAAATATAAACATGGTTCAAAAAATTGTGGTACTTACGTACGATGGAATATCCCTCAGCCATGAAATCAATGTCATAAGACCAGTAGCAGCAAAATGGGTGGATTCAGGTACGATGATTCTAAGTGAAATAAGTCACACAGAAAAAGAAACTTATCATAAGATATCACTTATGAAGATCCTGTAAACATGGCTACACTTGAACTGAGTTAGGAAAGAGAACAGTGTCTCACATTTAGAAAACACTCTTATACCTGCTTAAGGGGGAAGGAGAGGTGGGGTGATGCATAAAACCAGAGTTTGATATAAGCACAGGTACCGTTCCAAAAACCAACTATGGAATAGACAAGACCTACACCGTCCTCAGCGAAAGGGACTCAAAACCCCATATTTCCCGCAGAGGAAAATATCTGACTAGTAAGAATCTTAAAACCTATGTATTGATATGTCTCCGTAAGGGAATCAAGTGTGTCTAGACTGGCATAAACATGGCAGCGAGAATCAGCTCAAACCCACTATAAAAAGGAATTTCAAAAACAAAACAAAAAAACTGGGAAATTCTTTACAATTCCTTCAGGGTCTCTGATGAAAGCTGGAATGACCCTATCTACAACGACAGCTGGATGTGGCATAAGGAGGGACACTTGGGACTGAGACGATTGGTGAGATTGGGTGAGCAAATGCAGACCCTTTAAAGCAATAATGCATGGCACCCATTCCATGGGTCCGAACTCTCCAGGTTGAAGGGAATATTACTACAGCTATAACATGTGCGGGAAACCTAGGGAACGGACACACTGTGAATACGAAAGGTTTCTAAAACTCAACGAATAGTCCCTCTCCTGGTGCTCCGGTTTGACATTCCGTCTGCTTTACTATCAACCTCCCAACTTGGAGAGACAGCCCCTTTAACCTCTTGGTTCGCACAGGTTGCCAATTTGGCAGTGGATGAAAGGGAAGAGGGAGAACCAATGAGAGAGTAGCTGTTAGGCATTTGGACGGGCACATATCACTGTAATTTCCCGGCAGGAAGAAGAATTAACCAAATTCTCAGCCACCCACCGGGAACCAGTATAGGTCCTGAACCAAAATTTTGGACTTGCGGTCAGCTCACCAAAAACGAGTTGAAAAATGGAGCTCAGGGGCACAGCAATTCACAAACTGGCCGAGTAATAAAGGACAACTATCATCCAAAAATCTGTTGAGGGAAGGCAACGAGGCGGACTTGAAAGCGAGGCAGAATAGCAGGAAACAGATTTCAAGAGGTACGATGGAATCGCCTTTAAAGCACAGGAAGAGGGGCACAACTTCGACAATGATGCACTTGGCCAAAAAGAGCGTATGCGTTTTCTCCAGGAGAAAACGCATACGCCCTTTTTGGCCAAGCAAGCAAGCGGGCAATGCAAATCTGCACTACAAAGAAGTATCACTTCCCACCGGTCAAAAGGGACATCCACAAAATGTGTAAGAACAAGAAAGGCAAGACAGGCCCTGGAGAACAGGGAGCCTTGTTATGCTGATGGGCGGGATGTAAATTGCCAACTGCCTCTCTGGAGGAGTGGATTCTGTTCCCTAAAACAAGTAAAGAACAGAGCTACAGAGCCAAGGGCACTACCAGTCTAGGGAATATACCTTGGGAAAACTGAAAATCAATAAGACAGAGCCACCCCAAAATTTAGGGCTGCACTGCATACAAGGGCCTCAACTTGGATACACCTTAAGTATCCCAGAAAATATAAACATGGTTCAAAAAATTGTGGTACTTACTTACGATGGAATATCCCTCAGCCATGAAATTAATGTCATAAGACCAGTAGCAGCAAAATGGGTGGATTCAGGTACCATGATTCTAAGTGAAATAAGTCACACAGAAAAAGAAACTTATCATAAGATATCACTTATGAAGATCCTGTAAACATGGCTACACTTGAACTGAGTTAGGAAAGAGGACAGTGTCTCACATTTAGAAAACACTCTTATACCTGCTTAAGGGGGAAGGAGAGGTGGGGTGATGCATAAAACCAGAGTTTGATATAAGCACAGGTACCGTTCCAAAAACCAACTATGGAATAGACAAGACCTACACCGTCCTCAGTGAAAGGGACTCAAAACCCCATATTTCCCGCAGAGGAAAATATCTGACTAGTAAGAATCTTAAAACCTATGTATTGATATGTCTCCGTAAGGGAATCAAGTGTGTCTAGACTGGCATAAACATGGCAGCGAGAATCAGCTCAAACCCACTATAAAAAGGAATTTCAAAAACAAAACAAAAAAACTGGGAAATTCTTTACAATTCCTTCAGGGTCTCTGATGAAGGCTGGAATGACCCTATCTACAACGACAGCTGGATGTGGCATAAGGAGGGACACTTGGGACTGAGACGATTGGTGAGATTGGGTGAGCAAATGCAGACCCTTTAAAGCAATAATGCATGGCACCCATTCCATGGGTCCGAACTCTCCAGGTTGAAGGGAATATTACTACAGCTATAACATGTGCGGGAAACCTAGAGAACGGACACGCTGTGAATACGAAAGGTTTCTAAAACTCAACACATAGTCCCTCCCCTGGTGCTCCGGTTTGACTTTCCGTCTGCTTTACTATCAACCTCCCAACTTGGAGAGACAGCCCCTTTAACCTCTTGGTTCGCACAGGTTGCCAATTTGGCAGAGGATGAAAGGGAAGAGGGAGAACCAATGAGAGAGTAGCTGTTAGGCATTTGGACGGGCACATATCACTGTAATTTCCCGGCAGGAAGAAGAATTAACCAAATTCTCAGCCACCCACCGGGAACCAGTATAGGTCCTGAACCAAAATTTTGGACTTGCGGTCAGCTCACCAAAAGCGAGTTGAAAAATGGAGCTCAGGGGCACAGCAATTCACAAACTGGCCGAGTAATAAAGGACAACTATCGTCCAAAAATCTGTTGAGGGAAGGCAACGAGGCGGACTTGAAAGCGAGGCAGAATAGCAGGAAACAGATTTCAAGAGGTACGTTGGAATCGCCTTTAAAGCACAGGAAGAGGGGCACAACTTCGACAATGATGCACTTGGCCAAAAAGGGCGTATGCGTTTTCTCCTGAATATATTCAGGAGAAAACGCATACGCCCTTTTTGGCCAAGCAAGCAAGCGGGCAATGCAAATCTGCACTACAAAGAAGTATCACTTCCCACCGGTCAAAAGGGACATCCACAAAATGTGTAAGAACAAGAAAGGCAAGACAGGCCCTGGAGAACAGGGAGCCTTGTTATGCTGATGGGCGGGATGTAAATTGCCAACTGCCTCTCTGGAGGAGTGCATTCTGTTCCCTAAAACAAGTAAAGAACAGAGCTACAGAGCCAAGGGCACTACCAGTCTAGGGAATATACCTTGGGAAAACTGAAAATCAATAAGACAGAGCCACCCCAAAATTTAGGGCTGCACTGCATACAAGGACCTCAACTTGGATACACCTTAAGTATCCCAGAAAATATAAACATGGTTCAAAAAATTGTGGTACTTACGTACGATGGAATATCCCTCAGCCATGAAATCAATGTCATAAGACCAGTAGCAGCAAAATGGGTGGATTCAGGTACGATGATTCTAAGTGAAATAAGTCACACAGAAAAAGAAACTTATCATAAGATATCACTTATGAAGATCCTGTAAACATGGCTACACTTGAACTGAGTTAGGAAAGAGAACAGTGTCTCACATTTAGAAAACACTCTTATACCTGCTTAAGGGGGAAGGAGAGGTGGGGTGATGCATAAAACCAGAGTTTGATATAAGCACAGGTACCGTTCCAAAAACCAACTATGGAATAGACAAGACCTACACCGTCCTCAGCGAAAGGGACTCAAAACCCCATATTTCCCGCAGAGGAAAATATCTGACTAGTAAGAATCTTAAAACCTATGTATTGATATGTCTCCGTAAGGGAATCAAGTGTGTCTAGACTGGCATAAACATGGCAGCGAGAATCAGCTCAAACCCACTATAAAAAGGAATTTCAAAAACAAAACAAAAAAACTGGGAAATTCTTTACAATTCCTTCAGGGTCTCTGATGAAAGCTGGAATGACCCTATCTACAACGACAGCTGGATGTGGCATAAGGAGGGACACTTGGGACTGAGACGATTGGTGAGATTGGGTGAGCAAATGCAGACCCTTTAAAGCAATAATGCATGGCACCCATTCCATGGGTCCGAACTCTCCAGGTTGAAGGGAATATTACTACAGCTATAACATGTGCGGGAAACCTAGGGAACGGACACACTGTGAATACGAAAGGTTTCTAAAACTCAACGAATAGTCCCTCTCCTGGTGCTCCGGTTTGACTTTCCGTCTGCTTTACTATCAACCTCCCAACTTGGAGAGACAGCCCCTTTAACCTCTTGGTTCGCACAGGTTGCCAATTTGGCAGTGGATGAAAGGGAAGAGGGAGAACCAATGAGAGAGTAGCTGTTAGGCATTTGGACGGGCACATATCACTGTAATTTCCCGGCAGGAAGAAGAATTAACCAAATTCTCAGCCACCCACCGGGAACCAGTATAGGTCCTGAACCAAAATTTTGGACTTGCGGTCAGCTCACCAAAAACGAGTTGAAAAATGGAGCTCAGGGGCACAGCAATTCACAAACTGGCCGAGTAATAAAGGACAACTATCATCCAAAAATCTGTTGAGGGAAGGCAACGAGGCGGACTTGAAAGCGAGGCAGAATAGCAGGAAACAGATTTCAAGAGGTACGATGGAATCGCCTTTAAAGCACAGGAAGAGGGGCACAACTTTGACAATGATGCACTTGGCCAAAAAGGGCGTATGCGTTTTCTCCTGAATATATTCAGGATAAAACGCATACGCCCTTTTTGGCCAAGCAAGCAAGCGGGCAATGCAAATCTGCACTACAAAGATGTATCACTTCCCACCGGTCAAAAGGGACATCCACAAAATGTGTAAGAACAAGAAAGGCAAGACAGGCCCTGGAGAACAGGGAGCCTTGTTATGCTGATGGGCGGGATGTAAATTGCCAACTGCCTCTCTGGAGGAGTGCATTCTGTTCCCTAAAACAAGTAAAGAACAGAGCTACAGAGCCAAGGGCACTACCAGTCTAGGGAATATACCTTGGGAAAACTGAAAATCAATAAGACAGAGCCACCCCAAAATTTAGGGCTGCACTGCATACAAGGACCTCAACTTGGATACACCTTAAGTATCCCAGAAAATATAAACATGGTTCAAAAAATTGTGGTACTTACGTACGATGGAATATCCCTCAGCCATGAAATCAATGTCATAAGACCAGTAGCAGCAAAATGGGTGGATTCAGGTACGATGATTCTAAGTGAAATAAGTCACACAGAAAAAGAAACTTATCATAAGATATCACTTATGAAGATCCTGTAAACATGGCTACACTTGAACTGAGTTAGGAAAGAGGACAGTGTCTCACATTTAGAAAACACTCTTATACCTGCTTAAGGGGGAAGGAGAGGTGGGGTGATGCATAAAACCAGAGTTTGATATAAGCACAGGTACCGTTCCAAAAACCAACTATGGAATAGACAAGACCTACACCGTCCTCAGTGAAAGGGACTCAAAACCCCATATTTCCCGCAGAGGAAAATATCTGACTAGTAAGAATCTTAAAACCTATGTATTGATATGTCTCCGTAAGGGAATCAAGTGTGTCTAGACTGGCATAAACATGGCAGCGAGAATCAGCTCAAACCCACTATAAAAAGGAATTTCAAAAACAAAACAAAAAAACTGGGAAATTCTTTACAATTCCTTCAGGGTCTCTGATGAAGGCTGGAATGACCCTATCTACAACGACAGCTGGATGTGGCATAAGGAGGGACACTTGGGACTGAGACGATTGGTGAGATTGGGTGAGCAAATGCAGACCCTTTAAAGCAATAATGCATGGCACCCATTCCATGGGTCCGAACTCTCCAGGTTGAAGGGAATATTACTACAGCTATAACATGTGCGGGAAACCTAGAGAACGGACACACTGTGAATACGAAAGGTTTCTAAAACTCAACGCATAGTCCCTCCCCTGGTGCTCCGGTTTGACTTTCTGTCTGCTTTACTATCAACCTCCCAACTTGGAGAGACAGCCCCTTTAACCTCTTGGTTCGCACAGGTTGCCAATTTGGCAGAGGATGAAAGGGAAGAGGGAGAACCAATGAGAGAGTAGCTGTTAGGCATTTGGACGGGCACATATCACTGTAATTTCCCGGCAGGAAGAAGAATTAACCAAATTCTCAGCCACCCACCGGGAACCAGTATAGGTCCTGAACCAAAATTTTGGACTTGCGGTCAGCTCACCAAAAGCGAGTTGAAAAATGGAGCTCAGGGGCACAGCAATTCACAAACTGGCCGAGTAATAAAGGACAACTATCGTCCAAAAATCTGTTGAGGGAAGGCAACGAGGCGGACTTGAAAGCGAGGCAGAATAGCAGGAAACAGATTTCAAGAGGTACGTTGGAATCGCCTTTAAAGCACAGGAAGAGGGGCACAACTTCGACAATGATGCACTTGGCCAAAAAGGGCGTATGCGTTTTCTCCTGAATATATTCAGGAGAAAACGCATACGCCCTTTTTGGCCAAGCAAGCAAGCGGGCAATGCAAATCTGCACTACAAAGAAGTATCACTTCCCACCGGTCAAAAGGGACATCCACAAAATGTGTAAGAACAAGAAAGGCAAGACAGGCCCTGGAGAACAGGGAGCCTTGTTATGCTGATGGGCGGGATGTAAATTGCCAACTGCCTCTCTGGAGGAGTGCATTCTGTTCCCTAAAACAAGTAAAGAACAGAGCTACAGAGCCAAGGGCACTACCAGTCTAGGGAATATACCTTGGGAAAACTGAAAATCAATAAGACAGAGCCACCCCAAAATTTAGGGCTGCACTGCATACAAGGACCTGAACTTGGATACACCTTAAGTATCCCAGAAAATATAAACATGGTTCAAAAAATTGTGGTACTTACGTACGATGGAATATCCCTCAGCCATGAAATCAATGTCATAAGACCAGTAGCAGCAAAATGGGTGGATTCAGGTACGATGATTCTAAGTGAAATAAGTCACACAGAAAAAGAAACTTATCATAAGATATCACTTATGAAGATCCTGTAAACATGGCTACACTTGAACTGAGTTAGGAAAGAGAACAGTGTCTCACATTTAGAAAACACTCTTATACCTGCTTAAGGGGGAAGGAGAGGTGGGGTGATGCATAAAACCAGAGTTTGATATAAGCACAGGTACCGTTCCAAAAACCAACTATGGAATAGACAAGACCTACACCGTCCTCAGCGAAAGAGACTCAAAACCCCATATTTCCCGCAGAGGAAAATATCTGACTAGTAAGAATCTTAAAACCTATGTATTGATATGTCTCCGTAAGGGAATCAAGTGTGTCTAGACTGGCATAAACATGGCAGCGAGAATCAGCTCAAACCCACTATAAAAAGGAATTTCAAAAACAAAACAAAAAAACTGGGAAATTCTTTACAATTCCTTCAGGGTCTCTGATGAAAGCTGGAATGACCCTATCTACAACGACAGCTGGATGTGGCATAAGGAGGGACACTTGGGACTGAGACGATTGGTGAGATTGGGTGAGCAAATGCAGACCCTTTAAAGCAATAATGCATGGCACCCATTCCATGGGTCCGAACTCTCCAGGTTGAAGGGAATATTACTACAGCTATAACATGTGCGGGAAACCTAGAGAACGGACACACTGTGAATACGAAAGGTTTCTAAAACTCAACGAATAGTCCCTCTCCTGGTGCTCCGGTTTGACTTTCCGTCTGCTTTACTATCAACCTCCCAACTTGGAGAGACAGCCCCTTTAACCTCTTGGTTCGCACAGGTTGCCAATTTGGCAGTGGATGAAAGGGAAGAGGGAGAACCAATGAGAGAGTAGCTGTTAGGCATTTGGACGGGCACATATCACTGTAATTTCCCGGCAGGAAGAAGAATTAACCAAATTCTCAGCCACCCACCGGGAACCAGTATAGGTCCTGAACCAAAATTTTGGACTTGCGGTCAGCTCACCAAAAACGAGTTGAAAAATGGAGCTCAGGGGCACAGCAATTCACAAACTGGCCGAGTAATAAAGGACAACTATCGTCCAAAAATCTGTTGAGGGAAGGCAACGAGGCGGACTTGAAAGCGAGGCAGAATAGCAGGAAACAGATTTCAAGAGGTACGATGGAATTGCCTTTAAAGCACAGGAAGAGGGGCACAACTTTGACAATGATGCACTTGGCCAAAAAGGGCGTATGCGTTTTCTCCTGAATATATTCAGGAGAAAACGCATACGCCCTTTTTGGCCAAGCAAGCAAGCGGGCAATGCAAATCTGCACTACAAAGAAGTATCACTTCCCACCGGTCAAAAGGGACATCCACAAAATGTGTAAGAACAAGAAAGGCAAGACAGGCCCTGGAGAACAGGGAGCCTTGTTATGCTGATGGGCGGGATGTAAATTGCCAACTGCCTCTCTGGAGGAGTGCATTCTGTTCCCTAAAACAAGTAAAGAACAGAGCTACAGAGCCAACGGCACTACCAGTCTAGGGAATATACCTTGGGAAAACTGAAAATCAATAAGACAGAGCCACCCCAAAATTTAGGGCTGCACTGCATACAAGGACCTCAACTTGGATACACCTTAAGTATCCCAGAAAATATAAACATGGTTCAAAAAATTGTGGTACTTACGTACGATGGAATATCCCTCAGCCATGAAATCAATGTCATAAGACCAGTAGCAGCAAAATGGGTGGATTCAGGTACGATGATTCTAAGTGAAATAAGTCACACAGAAAAAGAAACTTATCATAAGATATCACTTATGAAGATCCTGTAAACATGGCTACACTTGAACTGAGTTAGGAAAGAGAACAGTGTCTCACATTTAGAAAACACTCTTATACCTGCTTAAGGGGGAAGGAGAGGTGGGGTGATGCATAAAACCAGAGTTTGATATAAGCACAGGTACCGTTCCAAAAACCAACTATGGAATAGACAAGACCTACACCGTCCTCAGCGAAAGGGACTCAAAGCCCCATATTTCCCGCAGAGGAAAATATCTGACTAGTAAGAATCTTAAAACCTATGTATTGATATGTCTCCGTAAGGGAATCAAGTGTGTCTAGACTGGCCTAAACATGGCAGCGAGAATCAGCTCAAACCCACTATAAAAAGGAATTTCAAAAGCAAAACAAAAAAACTGGGAAATTCTTTACAATTCCTTCAGGGTCTCTGATGAAGGCTGGAATGACCCTATCTACAACGACAGCTGGATGTGGCATAAGGAGGGACACTTGGGACTGAGACGATTGGTGAGATTGGGTGAGCAAATGCAGACCCTTTAAAGCAATAATGCATGGCACCCATTCCATGGGTCCGAACTCTCCAGGTTGAAGGGAATATTACTACAGCTATAACAAGTGCGGGAAACCTAGAGAACGGACACACTGTGAATACGAAAGGTTTCTAAAACTCAACGCATAGTCCCTCCCCTGGTGCTCCGGTTTGACTTTCCGTCTGCTTTACTATCAACCTCCCAACTTGGAGAGACAGCCCCTTTAACCTCTTGGTTCGCACAGGTTGCCAATTTGGCAGAGGATGAAAGGGAAGAGGGAGAACCAATGAGAGAGTAGCTGTTAGGCATTTGGACGGGCACATATCACTGTAATTTCCCGGCAGGAAGAAGAATTAACCAAATTCTCAGCCACCCACCGGGAACCAGTATAGGTCCTGAACCAAAATTTTGGACTTGCGGTCAGCTCACCAAAAACGAGTTGAAAAATGAAGCTCAGGGGCACAGCAATTCACAAACTGGCCGAGTAATAAAGGACAACTATCGTCCAAAAATCTGTTGAGGGAAGGCAACGAGGCGGACTTGAAAGCGAGGCAGAATAGCAGGAAACAGATTTCAAGAGGTACGATGGAATCGCCTTTAAAGCACAGGAAGAGGGGCACAACTTCGACAATGATGCACTTGGCCAAAATGGGCGTATGCGTTTTCTCCAGGAGAAAACGCATACGCCCTTTTTGGCCAAGCAAGCAAGCGGGCAATGCAAATCTGCACTACAAAGAAGTATCACTTCCCACCGGTCAAAAGGGACATCCACAAAATGTGTAAGAACAAGAAAGGCAAGACAGGCCCTGGAGAACAGGGAGCCTTGTTATGCTGATGGGCGGGATGTAAATTGCCAACTGCCTCTCTGGAGGAGTGCATTCTGTTCCCTAAAACAAGTAAAGAACAGAGCTACAGAGCCAAGGGCACTACCAGTCTAGGGAATATACCTTGGGAAAACTGAAAATCAATAAGACAGAGCCACCCCAAAATTTAGGGCTGCACTGCATACAAGGGCCTCAACTTGGATACACCTTAAGTATCCCAGAAAATATAAACATGGTTCAAAAAATTGTGGTACTTACGTACGATGGAATATCCCTCAGCCATGAAATCAATGTCATAAGACCAGTAGCAGCAAAATGGGTGGATTCAGGTACGATGATTCTAAGTGAAATAAGTCACACAGAAAAAGAAACTTATCATAAGATATCACTTATGAAGATCCTGTAAACATGGCTACACTTGAACTGAGTTAGGAAAGAGAACAGTGTCTCACATTTAGAAAACACTCTTATACCTGCTTAAGGGGGAAGGAGAGGTGGGGTGATGCATAAAACCAGAGTTTGATATAAGCACAGGTACCGTTCCAAAAACCAACTATGGAATAGACAAGACCTACACCGTCCTCAGTGAAAGGGACTCAAAACCCCATATTTCCCGCAGAGGAAAATATCTGACTAGTAAGAATCTTAAAACCTATGTATTGATATGTCTCCATAAGGGAATCAAGTGTGTCTAGACTGGCATAAACATGGCAGCGAGAATCAGCTCAAACCCACTATAAAAAGGAATTTCAAAAACAAAACAAAAAAACTGGGAAATTCTTTACAATTCCTTCAGGGTCTCTGATGAAGGCTGGAATGACCCTATCTACAACGACAGCTGGATGTGGCATAAGGAGGGACACTTGGGACTGAGACGATTGGTGAGATTGGGTGAGCAAATGCAGACCCTTTAAAGCAATAATGCATGGCACCCATTCCATGGGTCCGAACTCTCCAGGTTGAAGGGAATATTACTACAGCTATAACATGTGCGGGAAACCTAGAGAACGGACACACTGTGAATACGAAAGGTTTCTAAAACTCAACGAATAGTCCCTCTCCTGGTGCTCCGGTTTGACTTTCCGTCTGCTTTACTATCAACCTCCCAACTTGGAGAGACAGCCCCTTTAACCTCTTGGTTCGCACAGGTTGCCAATTTGGCAGTGGATGAAAGGGAAGAGGGAGAACCAATGAGAGAGTAGCTGTTAGGCATTTGGACGGGCACATATCACTGTAATTTCCCGGCAGGAAGAAGAATTAACCAAATTCTCAGCCACCCACCGGGAACCAGTATAGGTCCTGAACCAAAATTTTGGACTTGCGGTCAGCTCACCAAAAACGAGTTGAAAAATGGAGCTCAGGGGCACAGCAATTCACAAACTGGCCGAGTAATAAAGGACAACTATCGTCCAAAAATCTGTTGAGGGAAGGCAACGAGGCGGACGTGAAAGCGAGGCAGAATAGCAGGAAACAGATTTCAAGAGGTACGATGGAATCGCCTTTAAAGCACAGGAAGAGGGGCACAACTTTGACAATGATGCACTTGGCCAAAAAGGGCGTATGCGTTTTCTCCTGAATATATTCAGGAGAAAACGCATACGCCCTTTTTGGCCAAGCAAGCAAGCGGGCAATGCAAATCTGCACTACAAAGAAGTATCACTTCCCACCGGTCAAAAGGGACATCCACAAAATGTGTAAGAACAAGAAAGGCAAGACAGGCCCTGGAGAACAGGGAGCCTTGTTATGCTGATGGGCGGGATGTAAATTGCCAACTGCCTCTCTGGAGGAGTGCATTCTGTTCCCTAAAACAAGTAAAGAACAGAGCTACAGAGCCAAGGGCACTACCAGTCTAGGGAATATACCTTGGGAAAACTGAAAATCAATAAGACAGAGCCACCCCAAAATTTAGGGCTGCACTGCATACAAGGACCTCAACTTGGATACACCTTAAGTATCCCAGAAAATATAAACATGGTTCAAAAAATTGTGGTACTTACGTACGATGGAATATCCCTCAGCCATGAAATCAATGTCATAAGACCAGTAGCAGCAAAATGGGTGGATTCAGGTACGATGATTCTAAGTGAAATAAGTCACACAGAAAAAGAAACTTATCATAAGATATCACTTATGAAGATCCTGTAAACATGGCTACACTTGAACTGAGTTAGGAAAGAGAACAGTGTCTCACATTTAGAAAACACTCTTATACCTGCTTAAGGGGGAAGGAGAGGTGGGGTGATGAATAAAACCAGAGTTTGATATAAGCACAGGTACCGTTCCAAAAACCAACTATGGAATAGACAAGACCTACACCGTCCTCAGCGAAAGGGACTCAAAACCCCATATTTCCCGCAGAGGAAAATATCTGACTAGTAAGAATCTTAAAACCTATGTATTGATATGTCTCCGTAAGGGAATCAAGTGTGTCTAGACTGGCCTAAACATGGCAGCGAGAATCAGCTCAAACCCACTATAAAAAGGAATTTCAAAAGCAAAACAAAAAAACTGGGAAATTCTTTACAATTCCTTCAGGGTCTCTGATGAAAGCTGGAATGACCCTATCTACAACGACAGCTGGATGTGGCATAAGGAGGGACACTTGGGACTGAGACGATTGGTGAGATTGGGTGAGCAAATGCAGACCCTTTAAAGCAATAATGCATGGCACCCATTCCATGGGTCCGAACTCTCCAGGTTGAAGGGAATATTACTACAGCTATAACAAGTGCGGGATACCTAGAGAACGGACACACTGTGAATACGAAAGGTTTCTAAAACTCAACGCATAGTCCCTCCCCTGGTGCTCCGGTTTGACTTTCCGTCTGCTTTACTATCAACCTCCCAACTTGGAGAGACAGCCCCTTTAACCTCTTGGTTCGCACAGGTTGCCAATTTGGCAGAGGATGAAAGGGAAGAGGGAGAACCAATGAGAGAGTAGCTGTTAGGCATTTGGACGGGCACATATCACTGTAATTTCCCGGCAGGAAGAAGAATTAACCAAATTCTCAGCCACCCACCGGGAACCAGTATAGGTCCTGAACCAAAATTTTGGACTTGCGGTCAGCTCACCAAAAACGAGTTGAAAAATGGAGCTCAGGGGCACAGCAATTCACAAACTGGCCGAGTAATAAAGGACAACTATCGTCCAAAAATCTGTTGAGGGAAGGCAACGAGGCGGACTTGAAAGCGAGGCAGAATAGCAGGAAACAGATTTCAAGAGGTACGATGGAATCGCCTTTAAAGCACAGGAAGAGGGGCACAACTTCGACAATGATGCACTTGGCCAAAAAGGGCGTATGCGTTTTCTCCAGGAGAAAACGCATACGCCCTTTTTGGCCAAGCAAGCAAGCGGGCAATGCAAATCTGCACTACAAAGAAGTATCACTTCCCACCGGTCAAAAGGGACATCCACAAAATGTGTAAGAACAAGAAAGGCAAGACAGGCCCTGGAGAACAGGGAGCCTTGTTATGCTGATGGGCGGGATGTAAATTGCCAACTGCCTCTCTGGAGGAGTGCATTCTGTTCCCTAAAACAAGTAAAGAACAGAGCTACAGAGCCAAGGGCACTACCAGTCTAGGGAATATACCTTGGGAAAACTGAAAATCAATAAGACAGAGCCACCCCAAAATTTAGGGCTGCACTGCATACAAGGGCCTCAACTTGGATACACCTTAAGTATCCCAGAAAATATAAACATGGTTCAAAAAATTGTGGTACTTATGTACGATGGAATATCCCTCAGCCATGAAATCAATGTCATAAGACCAGTAGCAGCAAAATGGGTGGATTCAGGTACGATGATTCTAAGTGAAATAAGTCACACAGAAAAAGAAACTTATCATAAGATATCACTTATGAAGATCCTGTAAACATGGCTACACTTGAACTGAGTTAGGAAAGAGAACAGTGTCTCACATTTAGAAAACACTCTTATACCTGCTTAAGGGGGAAGGAGAGGTGGGGTGATGCATAAAACCAGAGTTTGATATAAGCACAGGTACCGTTCCAAAAACCAACTATGGAATAGACAAGACCTACACCGTCCTCAGCAAAAGGGACTCAAAACCCCATATTTCCCGCAGAGGAAAATATATGACTAGTAAGAATCTTAAAACCTATGTATTGATATGTCTCCGTAAGGGAATCAAGTGTGTCTAGACTGGCATAAACATGGCAGCGAGAATCAGCTCAAACCCACTATAAAAAGGAATTTCAAAAACAAAACAAAAAAACTGGGAAATTCTTTACAATTCCTTCAGGGTCTCTGATGAAAGCTGGAATGACCCTATCTACAACGACAGCTGGATGTGGCATAAGGAGGGACACTTGGGACTGAGACGATTGGTGAGATTGGGTGAGCAAATGCAGACCCTTTAAAGCAATAATGCATGGCACCCATTCCATGGGTCCGAACTCTCCAGGTTGAAGGGAATGTTACTACAGCTATAACATGTGCGGGAAACCTAGAGAACGGACACACTGTGAATACGAAAGGTTTCTAAAACTCAACGAATAGTCCCTCTCCTGGTGCTCCGGTTTGACTTTCCGTCTGCTTTACTATCAACCTCCCAACTTGGAGAGACAGCCCCTTTAACCTCTTGGTTCGCACAGGTTGCCAATTTGGCAGTGGATGAAAGGGAAGAGGGAGAACCAGTGAGAGAGTAGCTGTTAGGCATTTGGACGGGCACATATCACTGTAATTTCCCGGCAGGAAGAAGAATTAACCAAATTCTCAGCCACCCATCGGGAACCAGTATAGGTCCTGAACCAAAATTTTGGATTTGCGGTCAGCTCACCAAAAACGAGTTGAAAAATGGAGCTCAGGGGCACAGCAATTCACAAACTGGCCGAGTAATAAAGGACAACTATCGTCCAAAAATCTGTTGAGGGAAGGCAACGAGGCGGACTTGAAAGCGAGGCAGAATAGCAGGAAACAGATTTCAAGAGGTACGATGGAATCGCCTTTAAAGCACAGGAAGAGGGGCACAACTTCGACAATGATGCACTTGGCCAAAAAGGGCGTATGCGTTTTCTCCTGAATATATTCAGGAGAAAACGCATACGCCCTTTTTGGCCAAGCAAGCAAGCGGGCAATGCAAATCTGCACTACAAAGAAGTATCACTTCCCACCGGTCAAAAGGGACATCCACAAAATGTGTAAGAACAAGAAAGGCAAGACAGGCCCTGGAGAACAGGGAGCCTTGTTATGCTGATGGGCGGGATGTAAATTGCCAACTGCCTCTCTGGAGGAGTGCATTCTGTTCCCTAAAACAAGTAAAGAACAGAGCTACAGAGCCAAGGGCACTACCAGTCTAGGGAATATACCTTGGGAAAACTGAAAATCAATAAGACAGAGCCACCCCAAAATTTAGGGCTGCACTGCATACAAGGACCTCAACTTGGATACACCTTAAGTATCCCAGAAAATATAAACATGGTTCAAAAAATTGTGGTACTTACGTACGATGGAATATCCCTCAGCCATGAAATCAATGTCATAAGACCAGTAGCAGCAAAATGGGTGGAATCAGGTACGATGATTCTAAGTGAAATAAGTCACACAGAAAAAGAAACTTATCATAAGATATCACTTATGAAGATCCTGTAAACATGGCTACACTTGAACTGAGTTAGGAAAGAGAACAGTGTCTCACATTTAGAAAACACTCTTATACCTGCTTAAGGGGGAAGGAGAGGTGGGGTGATGCATAAAACCAGAGTTTGATATAAGCACAGGTACCGTTCCAAAAACCAACTATGGAATAGACAAGACCTACACCGTCCTCAGCGAAAGGGACTCAAAACCCCATATTTCCCGCAGAGGAAAATATCTGACTAGTAAGAATCTTAAAACCTATGTATTGATATGTCTCCACAAGGGAATCAAGTGTGTCTAGACTGGCATAAACATGGCAGCGAGAATCAGCTCAAACCCACTATAAAAAGGAATTTCAAAAACAAAACAAAAAAACTGGGAAATTCTTTACAATTCCTTCAGGGTCTCTGATGAAGGCTGGAATGACCCTATCTACAACGACAGCTGGATGTGGCATAAGGAGGGACACTTGGGACTGAGACGATTGGTGAGATTGGGTGAGCAAATGCAGACCCTTTAAAGCAATAATGCATGGCACCCATTCCATGGGTCCGAACTCTCCAGGTTGAAGGGAATATTACTACAGCTATAACAAGTGCGGGAAACCTAGAGAACGGACACACTGTGAATACGAAAGGTTTCTAAAACTCAACGCATAGTCCCTCCCCTGGTGCTCCGGTTTGACTTTCCGTCTGCTTTACTATCAACCTCCCAACTTGGAGAGACAGCCCCTTTAACCTCTTGGTTCGCACAGGTTGCCAATTTGGCAGAGGATGAAAGGGAAGAGGGAGAACCAATGAGAGAGTAGCTGTTAGGCATTTGGACGGGCACATATCACTGTAATTTCCCGGCAGGAAGAAGAATTAACCAAATTCTCAGCCACCCACCGGGAACCAGTATAGGTCCTGAACCAAAATTTTGGACTTGCGGTCAGCTCACCAAAAACGAGTTGAAAAATGGAGCTCAGGGGCACAGCAATTCACAAACTGGCCGAGTAATAAAGGACAACTATCGTCCAAAAATCTGTTGAGGGAAGGCAACGAGGCGGACTTGAAAGCGAGGCAGAATAGCAGGAAACAGATTTCAAGAGGTACGTTGGAATCGCCTTTAAAGCACAGGAAGAGGGGCACAACTTCGACAATGATGCACTTGGCCAAAAAGGGCGTATGCGTTTTCTCCTGAATATATTCAGGAGAAAACGCATACGCCCTTTTTGGCCAAGCAAGCAAGCGGGCAATGCAAATCTGCACTACAAAGAAGTATCACTTCCAACCGGTCAAAAGGGACATCCACAAAATGTGTAAGAACAAGTAAGGCAAGACAGGCCCTGGAGAACAGGGAGCCTTGTTATGCTGATGGGCGGGATGTAAATTGCCAACTGCCTCTCTGGAGGAGTGCATTCTGTTCCCTAAAACAAGTAAAGAACAGAGCTACAGAGCCAAGGGCACTACCAGCCTAGGGAATATACCTTGGGAAAACTGAAAATCAATAAGACAGAGCCACCCCAAAATTTAGGGCTGAACTGCATACAAGGGCCTCAACTTGGATACACCTTAAGTATCCCAGAAAATATAAACATGGTTCAAAAAATTGTGGTACTTACGTACAATGGAATATCCCTCAGCTATGAAATCAATGTCATAAGACCAGTAGCAGCAAAATGGGTGGATTCAGGTACGATGATTCTAAGTGAAATAAGTCACACAGAAAAAGAAACTTATCATAAGATATCACTTATGAAGATCCTGTAAACATGGCTACACTTGAACTGAGTTAGGAAAGAGAACAGTGTCTCACATTTAGAAAACACTCTTATACCTGCTTAAGGGGGAAGGAGAGGTGGGGTGATGCATAAAACCAGAGTTTGATATAAGCACAGGTACCATTCCAAAAACCAACTATGGAATAGACAAGACCTACACCGTCATCAGCGAAAGGGACTCAAAACCCCATATTTCCCGCAGAGGAAAGTATCTGACTAGTAAGAATCTTAAAACCTATGTATTGATATGTCTCCATAAGGGAATCAAGTGTGTCTAGACTGGCATAAACATGGCAGCGAGAATCAGCTCAAACCCACTATAAAAAGGATTTTGAAAAACAAAACAAAAAAACTGGGAAATTCTTTACAATTCCTTCAGGGTCTCTGATGAAAGCTGGAATGACCCTATCTACAAGGACAGCTGGATGTGGCATAAGGAGGGACACTTGGGACTGAGACGATTGGTGAGATTGGGTGAGCAAATGCAGACCCTTTAAAGCAATAATGCATGGCCCCCATTCCATGGGTCCGAACTCTCCAGGTTGAAGGGAATATTACTACAGCTATAACGTGTGCGGGAAACCTAGGGAACGGACACACTGTGAATACCAAAGGTTTCTAAAACTCAACGAATAGTCCCTCTCCTGGTGCTCCGGTTTGACTTTCGTCTGCTTTACTATCAACCTCCCAACTTGGAGAGACAGCCCCTTTAACCTCTTGGTTCGCACAGGTTGCCAATTTGGCATAGGATGAAAGGGAAGAGGGAGAACCAATGAGAGAGTAGCTGTTAGGCATTTGGACGGGCACATATCACTGTAATTTCCCGGCAGGAAGAAGAATTAACCAAATTCTCAGCCACCCACCGGGAACCAGTATAGGTCCTGAACCAAAATTTTGGACTTGCGGTCAGCTCACCAAAAACGAGTTGAAAAATGGAGCTCAGGGGCACAGCAATTCACAAACTGGCCGAGTAATAAAGGACAACTATCGTCCAAAAATCTGTTGAGGGAAGGCAACGAGGCGGACTTGAAAGCGAGGCAGAATAGCAGGAAACAGATTTCAAGAGGTACGTTGGAATCACCTTTAAAGCACAGGAAGAGGGGCACATCTTGGACAATGATGCACTTGGCCAAAAAGGGCGTATGCGTTTTATCCTGAATATATTCAGGAGAAAACGCATACGCCCTTTTTGGCCAAGCAAGCAAGCAGGCAATGCAAATCTGCACTACAAAGAAGTATCACTTCCCCCCGGTCAAAAGGGACATCCACAAAATGTGTAAGAACAAGAAAGGCAAGACAGGCCCTGGAGAACAGGGAGCCTTGTTATGCTGATGGGCGGGATATAAATTGCCAACTGCCTCTCTGGAGGAGTGCATTCTGTTCCCTAAAACAAGTAAAGAACAGAGCTACAGAGCCAAGGGCACTACCAGTCTAGGGAATATACCTTGGGAAAACTGAAAATCAATAAGACAGAGCCATCCCAAAATTTAGGGCTGCACTGCATACAAGGACCTCAACTTGGATACACCTTAAATATCCCAGAAAATATAAACATGGTTCAAAAAATTGTGGTACTTACGTACGATGGAATATCCCTCAGCCATGAAATCAATGTCATAAGACCAGTAGCAGCAAAATGGGTGGATTCAGGTACGATGATTCTAAGTGAAATAAGTCACACAGAAAAAGAAACTTATCATAAGATATCACTTATGAAGATCCTGTAAACATGGCTACACTTGAACTGAGTTAGGAAAGAGAACAGTGTCTCACATTTAGAAAACACTCTTATACCTGCTTAAGGGGGAAGGAGAGGTGGGGTGATGAATAAAACCAGAGTTTGATATAAGCACAGGTACCGTTCCAAAAACCAACTATGGAATAGACAAGACCTACACCGTCCTCAGCGAAAGGGACTCAAAACCTCATATTTCCCGCAGAGGAAAATATCTGACTAGTAAGAATCTTAAAACCTATGTATTGATATGTCTCCATAAGGGAATCAAGTGTGTCTAGACTGGCATAAACATGGCAGCGAGAATCAGCTCAAACCCACTATAAAAAGGAATTTCAAAAACAAAACAAAAAAACTGGGAAATTCTTTACAATTCCTTCAAGGTCTCTGATGAAAGCTGGAATGACCCTATCTACAATGACAGCTGGATGTGGCATAAGGAGGGACACTTGGGACTGAGACGATTGGTGAGATTGGGTGAGCAAATGCAGACCCTTTAAAGCAATAATGCATGGCACCCATTCCATGGGTCCGAACTCTCCAGGTTGAAGGGAATATTACTACAGCTATAACAAGTGCGGGAAACCTAGAGAACGGACACACTGTGAATACGAAAGGTTTCTAAAACTCAACGCATAGTCCCTCCACTGGTGCTCCGGTTTGACTTTCCGTCTGCTTTACTATCAACCTCCCAACTTGGAGAGACAGCCCCTTTAACCTCTTGGTTCGCACAGGTTGCCAATTTGGCAGAGGATGAAAGGGAAGAGGGAGAACCAATGAGAGAGTAGCTGTTAGGCATTTGGACGGGCACATATCACTGTAATTTCCCGGCAGGAAGAAGAATTAACCAAATTCTCAGCCACCCACCGGGAACCAGTATAGGTCCTGAACCAAAATTTTGGACTTGCGGTCAGCTCACCAAAAACGAGTTGAAAAATGGAGCTCAGGGGCACAGCAATTCACAAACTGGCCGAGTAATAAAGGACAACTATCGTCCAAAAATCTGTTGAGGGAAGGCAACGAGGCGGACTTGAAAGCGAGGCAGAATAGCAGGAAACAGATTTCAAGAGGTACGTTGGAATCGCCTTTAAAGCACAGGAAGAGGGGCACAACTTCGACAATGATGCACTTGGCCAAAAAGGGCGTATGCGTTTTCTCCTGAATATATTCAGGAGAAAACGCATACGCCCTTTTTGGCCAAGCAAGCAAGCGGGCAATGCAAATCTGCACTACAAAGAAGTATCACTTCCAACCGGTCAAAAGGGACATCCACAAAATGTGTAAGAACAAGTAAGGCAAGACAGGCCCTGGAGAACAGGGAGCCTTGTTATGCTGATGGGCGGGATGTAAATTGCCAACTGCCTCTCTGGAGGAGTGCATTCTGTTCCCTAAAAGAAGTAAAGAACAGAGCTACAGAGCCAAGGGCACTACCAGCCTAGGGAATATACCTTGGGAAAACTGAAAATCAATAAGACAGAGCCACCCCAAAATTTAGGGCTGCACTGCATACAAGGGCCTCAACTTGGATACACCTTAAGTATCCCAGAAAATATAAACATGGTTCAAAAAATTGTGGTACTTACGTACAATGGAATATCCCTCAGCTATGAAATCAATGTCATAAGACCAGTAGCAGCAAAATGGGTGGATTCAGGTACGATGATTCTAAGTGAAATAAGTCACACAGAAAAAGAAACTTATCATAAGATATCACTTATGAAGATACTGTAAACATGGCTACACTTGAACTGAGTTAGGAAAGAGAACAGTGTCTCACATTTAGAAAACACTCTTATACCTGCTTAAGGGGGAAGGAGAGGTGGGGTGATGCATAAAACCAGAGTTTGATATAAGCACAGGTACCATTCCAAAAACCAACTATGGAATAGACAAGACCTACACCGTCATCAGCGAAAGGGACTCAAAACCCCATATTTCCCGCAGAGGAAAGTATCTGACTAGTAAGAATCTTAAAACCTATGTATTGATATGTCTCCATAAGGGAATCAAGTGTGTCTAGACTGGCATAAACATGGCAGCGAGAATCAGCTCAAACCCACTATAAAAAGGATTTTGAAAAACAAAACAAAAAAACTGGGAAATTCTTTACAATTCCTTCAGGGTCTCTGATGAAAGCTGGAATGACCCTATCTACAAGGACAGCTGGATGTGGCATAAGGAGGGACACTTGGGACTGAGACGATTGGTGAGATTGGGTGAGCAAATGCAGACCCTTTAAAGCAATAATGCATGGCCCCCATTCCATGGGTCCGAACTCTCCAGGTTGAAGGGAATATTACTACAGCTATAACGTGTGCGGGAAACCTAGGGAACGGACACACTGTGAATACCAAAGGTTTCTAAAACTCAACGAATAGTCCCTCTCCTGGTGCTCCGGTTTGACTTTCGTCTGCTTTACTATCAACCTCCCAACTTGGAGAGACAGCCCCTTTAACCTCTTGGTTCGCACAGGTTGCCAATTTGGCATAGGATGAAAGGGAAGAGGGAGAACCAATGAGAGAGTAGCTGTTAGGCATTTGGACGGGCACATATCACTGTAATTTCCCGGCAGGAAGAAGAATTAACCAAATTCTCAGCCACCCACCGGGAACCAGTATAGGTCCTGAACCAAAATTTTGGACTTGCGGTCAGCTCACCAAAAACGAGTTGAAAAATGGAGCTCAGGGGCACAGCAATTCACAAACTGGCCGAGTAATAAAGGACAACTATCGTCCAAAAATCTGTTGAGGGAAGGCAACGAGGCGGACTTGAAAGCGAGGCAGAATAGCAGGAAACAGATTTCAAGAGGTACGTTGGAATCGCCTTTAAAGCACAGGAAGAGGGGCACATCTTGGACAATGATGCACTTGGCCAAAAAGGGCGTATGCGTTTTATCCTGAATATATTCAGGAGAAAACGCATACGCCCTTTTTGGCCAAGCAAGCAAGCGGGCAATGCAAATCTGCACTACAAAGAAGTATCACTTCCCCCCGGTCAAAAGGGACATCCACAAAATGTGTAAGAACAAGAAAGGCAAGACAGGCCCTGGAGAACAGGGAGCCTTGTTATGCTGATGGGCGGGATATAAATTGCCAACTGCCTCTCTGGAGGAGTGCATTCTGTTCCCTAAAACAAGTAAAGAACAGAGCTACAGAGCGAAGGGCACTACCAGTCTAGGGAATATACCTTGGGAAAACTGAAAATCAATAAGACAGAGCCATCCCAAAATTTAGGGCTGCACTGCATACAAGGACCTCAACTTGGATACACCTTAAATATCCCAGAAAATATAAACATGGTTCAAAAAATTGTGGTACTTACGTACGATGGAATATCCCTCAGCCATGAAATCAATGTCATAAGACCAGTAGCAGCAAAATGGGTGGATTCAGGTACGATGATTCTAAGTGAAATAAGTCACACAGAAAAAGAAACTTATCATAAGATATCACTTATGAAGATCCTGTAAACATGGCTACACTTGAACTGAGTTAGGAAAGAGAACAGTGTCTCACATTTAGAAAACACTCTTATACCTGCTTAAGGGGGAAGGAGAGGTGGGGTGATGAATAAAACCAGAGTTTGATATAAGCACAGGTACCGTTCCAAAAACCAACTATGGAATAGACAAGACCTACACCGTCCTCAGCGAAAGGGACTCAAAACCTCATATTTCCCGCAGAGGAAAATATCTGACTAGTAAGAATCTTAAAACCTATGTATTGATATGTCTCCATAAGGGAATCAAGTGTGTCTAGACTGGCATAAACATGGCAGCGAGAATCAGCTCAAACCCACTATAAAAAGGAATTTCAAAAACAAAACAAAAAAACTGGGAAATTCTTTACAATTCCTTCAAGGTCTCTGATGAAAGCTGGAATGACCCTATCTACAATGACAGCTGGATGTGGCATAAGGAGGGACACTTGGGACTGAGACGATTGGTGAGATTGGGTGAGCAAATGCAGACCCTTTAAAGCAATAATGCATGGCACCCATTCCATGGGTCCGAACTCTCCAGGTTGAAGGGAATGTTACTACAGCTATAACATGTGCGGGAAACCTAGAGAACGGACACACTGTGAATACGAAAGGTTTCTAAAACTCAACGAATAGTCCCTCTCCTGGTGCTCCGGTTTGACTTTCCGTCTGCTTTACTATCAACCTCCCAACTTGGAGAGACAGCCCCTTTAACCTCTTGGTTCGCACAGGTTGCCAATTTGGCAGAGGATGAAAGGGAAGAGGGAGAACGAATGAGAGAGTAGCTGTTAGGCATTTGGAGGTGCACATATCACTGTAATTTCCCGGCAGGAAGAAGAATTAACCAAATTCTCAGCCACCCACCGGGAACCAGTATAGGTCCTGAAGCAAAATTTTGGACTTGCGGTCAGCTCACCAAAAACGAGTTGAAAAATGGAGCTCAGGGGCACAGCAATTCACAAACTGGCCGAGTAATAAAGGACAACTATCGTCCAAAAATCTGTTGAGGGAAGGCAACGAGGCGGACTTGAAAGCGAGGCAGAATAGCAGGAAACAGATTTCAAGAGGTACGTTGGAATCGCCTTTAAAGCACAGGAAGAGGGGCACATCTTGGACAATGATGCACTTGGCCAAAAAGGGCGTATGCGTTTTATCCTGAATATATTCAGGAGAAAACGCATACGCCCTTTTTGGCCAAGCAAGCAAGCAGGCAATGCAAATCTGCACTACAAAGAAGTATCACTTCCCACCGGTCAAAAGGGACATCCATAAAATGTGTAAGAACAAGAAAAGCAAGACAGGCCCTGGAGAACAGGGAGCCTTTTTATGCTGATGGGTGGGATGTAAATTGCCAACTGCCTCTCTGGAGGAGTGCATTCTGTTCCCTAAAACAAGTAAAGAACAGAGCTACAGAGCCAAGGGCACTACCAGTCTAGGGAATATACCTTGGGAAAACTGAAAATCAATAAGACAGAGCCACCCCAAAATTTAGGGCTGCACTGCATACAAGGACCTCAACTTGGATACACCTTAAATATCCCAGAAAATATAAACATGGTTCAAAAAATTGTGGTACTTACGTACGATGGAATATCCCTCAGCCATGAAATCAATGTCATAAGACCAGTAGCAGCAAAATGGGTGGATTCAGGTACGATGATTCTAAGTGAAATAAGTCACACAGAAAAAGAAACTTATCATAAGATATCACTTATGAAGATCCTGTAAACATGGCTACACTTGAACTGAGTTAGGAAAGAGAACAGTGTCTCACATTTAGAAAACACTCTTATACCTGCTTAAGGGGGAAGGAGAGGTGGGGTGATGAATAAAACCAGAGTTTGATATAAGCACAGGTACCGTTCCAAAAACCAACTATGGAATAGACAAGACCTACACCGTCCTCAGCGAAAGGGACTCAAAACCTCATATTTCCCGCAGAGGAAAATATCTGACTAGTAAGAATCTTAAAACGTATGTATTGATATGTCTCCATAAGGGAATCAAGTGTGTCTAGACTGGCATAAACATGGCAGCGAGAATCAGCTCAAACCCACTATAAAAAGGAATTTCAAAAACAAAACAAAAAAACTGGGAAATTCTTTACAATTCCTTCAGGGTCTCTGATGAAAGCTGGAATGACCCTATCTACAATGACAGCTGGATGTGGCATAAGGAGGGACACTTGGGACTGAGACGATTGGTGAGATTGGGTGAGCAAATGCAGACCCTTTAAAGCAATAATGCATGGCACCCATTCCATGGGTCCGAACTCTCCAGGTTGAAGGGAATATTACTACAGCTATAACATGTGCGGGAAACCTAGGGAACGGACACACTGTGAATACGAAAGGTTTCTAAAACTCAACGCATAGTCCCTCTCCTGGTGCTCCGGTTTGACTTTCCGTCTGCTTTACTATCAACCTCCCAACTTGGAGAGACAGCCCCTTTAACCTCTTGGTTCGCACAGGTTGCCAATTTGGCAGAGGATGAAAGGGAAGAGGGAGAACCAATGAGACAGTAGCTGTTAGGCATTTGGATGGGCACATATCACTGTAATTTCCCGGCAGGAAGAAGAATTAACCAAATTCTCAGCCACCCACCGGGAACCAGTATAGGTCCTGAACCAAAATTTTGGACTTGCGGTCAGCTCACCAAAAACGAGTTGAAAAATGGAGCTCAGGGGCACAGCAATTCACAAACTGGCCGAGTAATAAAGGACAACTATCGTCCAAAAATCTGTTGAGGGAAGGCAACGAGGCGGACTTGAAAGCGAGGCACAATAGCAGGAAACAGATTTCAAGAGGTACGTTGGAATCGCCTTTAAAGCACAGGAAGAGGGGCACAACTTCGACAATGATGCACTTGGCCAAAAAGGGCGTATGTGTTTTCTCCTGAATATATTCAGGAGAAAACGCATACGCCCTTTTTGGCCAAGCAAGCAAGCGGGCAATGCAAATCTGCACTACAAAGAAGTATCACTTCCCACCGGTCAAAAGGGACATCCACAAAATGTGTAAGAACAAGAAAGGCAAGACAGGCCCTGGAGAACAGGGAGCCTTGTTATGCTGATGGGCGGGATGTAAATTGCCAACTGCCTCTCTGGAGGAGTGCATTCTGTTCCCTAAAACAAGTAAAGAACAGAGCTACAGAGCCAAGGGCACTACCAGTCTAGGGAATATACCTTGGGAAAACTGAAAATCAATAAGACAGAGCCACCCCAAAATTTAGGGCTGCACTGCATACAAGGGCCTCAACTTGGATACACCTTAAGTATCCCAGAAAATATAAACATGGTTGAAAAAATTGTGGTACTTACGTACGATGGAATATCCCTCAGCCATGAAATCAATGTCATAAGACCAGTAGCAGCAAAATGGGTGGATTCAGGTACCATGATTCTAAGTGAAATAAGTCACACAGAAAAAGAAACTTATCATAAGATATCACTTATGAAGATCCTGTAAACATGGCTACACTTGAACTGAGTTAGGAAAGAGGACAGTGTCTCACATTTAGAAAACACTCTTATACCTGCTTAAGGGGGAAGGAGAGGTGGGGTGATGCATAAAACCAGAGTTTGATATAAGCACAGGTACCGTTCCAAAAACCAACTATGGAATAGACAAGACCTACACCGTCCTCAGTGAAAGGGACTCAAAACCCCATATTTCCCGCAGAGGAAAATATCTGACTAGTAAGAATCTTAAAACCTATGTATTGATATGTCTCCGTAAGGGAATCAAGTGTGTCTAGACTGGCATAAACATGGCAGCGAGAATCAGCTCAAACCCACTATAAAAAGGAATTTCAAAAACAAAACAAAAAAACTGGGAAATTCTTTACAATTCCTTCAGGGTCTCTGATGAAGGCTGGAATGACCCTATCTACAACGACAGCTGGATGTGGCATAAGGAGGGACACTTGGGACTGAGACGATTGGTGAGATTGGGTGAGCAAATGCAGACCCTTTAAAGCAATAATGCATGGCACCCATTCCATGGGTCCGAACTCTCCAGGTTGAAGGGAATATTACTACAGCTATAACATGTGCGGGAAACCTAGAGAACGGACACACTGTGAATACGAAAGGTTTCTAAAACTCAACGCATAGTCCCTCCCCTGGTGCTCCGGTTTGACTTTCCGTCTGCTTTACTATCAACCTCCCAACTTGGAGAGACAGCCCCTTTAACCTCTTGGTTCGCACAGGTTGCCAATTTGGCAGAGGATGAAAGGGAAGAGGGAGAACCAATGAGAGAGTAGCTGTTAGGCATTTGGACGGGCACATATCACTGTAATTTCCCGGCAGGAAGAAGAATTAACCAAATTCTCAGCCACCCACCGGGAACCAGTATAGGTCCTGAACCAAAATTTTGGACTTGCGGTCAGCTCACCAAAAGCGAGTTGAAAAATGGAGCTCAGGGGCACAGCAGTTCACAAACTGGCCGAGTAATAAAGGACAACTATCGTCCAAAAATCTGTTGAGGGAAGGCAACGAGGCGGACTTGAAAGCGAGGCAGAATAGCAGGAAACAGATTTCAAGAGGTACGTTGGAATCGCCTTTAAAGCACAGGAAGAGGGGCACAACTTCGACAATGATGCACTTGGCCAAAAAGGGCGTATGCGTTTTCTCCTGAATATATTCAGGAGAAAACGCATACGCCCTTTTTGGCCAAGCAAGCAAGCGGGCAATGCAAATCTGCACTACAAAGAAGTATCACTTCCCACCGGTCAAAAGGGACATCCACAAAATGTGTAAGAACAAGAAAGGCAAGACAGGCCCTGGAGAACAGGGAGCCTTGTTATGCTGATGGGCGGGATGTAAATTGCCAACTGCCTCTCTGGAGGAGTGCATTCTGTTCCCTAAAACAAGTAAAGAACAGAGCTACAGAGCCAAGGGCACTACCAGTCTAGGGAATATACCTTGGGAAAACTGAAAATCAATAAGACAGAGCCACCCCAAAATTTAGGGCTGCACTGCATACAAGGACCTCAACTTGGATACACCTTAAGTATCCCAGAAAATATAAACATGGTTCAAAAAATTGTGGTACTTACGTACGATGGAATATCCCTCAGCCATGAAATCAATGTCATAAGACCAGTAGCAGCAAAATGGGTGGATTCAGGTACGATGATTCTAAGTGAAATAAGTCACACAGAAAAAGAAACTTATCATAAGATATCACTTATGAAGATCCTGTAAACATGGCTACACTTGAACTGAGTTAGGAAAGAGAACAGTGTCTCACATTTAGAAAACACTCTTATACCTGCTTAAGGGGGAAGGAGAGGTGGGGTGATGCATAAAACCAGAGTTTGATATAAGCACAGGTACCGTTCCAAAAACCAACTATGGAATAGACAAGACCTACACCGTCCTCAGCGAAAGGGACTCAAAACCCCATATTTCCCGCAGAGGAAAATATCTGACTAGTAAGAATCTTAAAACCTATGTATTGATATGTCTCCGTAAGGGAATCAAGTGTGTCTAGACTGGCATAAACATGGCAGCGAGAATCAGCTCAAACCCACTATAAAAAGGAATTTCAAAAACAAAACAAAAAAACTGGGAAATTCTTTACAATTCCTTCAGGGTCTCTGATGAAAGCTGGAATGACCCTATCTACAACGACAGCTGGATGTGGCATAAGGAGGGACACTTGGGACTGAGACGATTGGTGAGATTGGGTGAGCAAATGCAGACCCTTTAAAGCAATAATGCATGGCATCCATTCCATGGGTCCGAACTCTCCAGGTTGAAGGGAATATTACTACAGCTATAACATGTGCGGGAAACCTAGGGAACGGACACACTGTGAATACGAAAGGTTTCTAAAACTCAACGAATAGTCCCTCTCCTGGTGCTCCGGTTTGACTTTCCGTCTGCTTTACTATCAACCTCCCAACTTGGAGAGACAGCCCCTTTAACCTCTTGGTTCGCACAGGTTGCCAATTTGGCAGTGGATGAAAGGGAAGAGGGAGAACCAATGAGAGAGTAGCTGTTAGGCATTTGGACGGGCACATATCACTGTAATTTCCCGGCAGGAAGAAGAATTAACCAAATTCTCAGCCACCCACCGGGAACCAGTATAGGTCCTGAACCAAAATTTTGGACTTGCGGTCAGCTCACCAAAAACGAGTTGAAAAATGGAGCTCAGGGGCACAGCAATTCACAAACTGGCCGAGTAATAAAGGACAACTATCATCCAAAAATCTGTTGAGGGAAGGCAACGAGGCGGACTTGAAAGCGAGGCAGAATAGCAGGAAACAGATTTCAAGAGGTACGATGGAATCGCCTTTAAAGCACAGGAAGAGGGGCACAACTTCGACAATGATGCACTTGGCCAAAAAGAGCGTATGCGTTTTCTCCAGGAGAAAACGCATACGCCCTTTTTGGCCAAGCAAGCAAGCGGGCAATGCAAATCTGCACTACAAAGAAGTATCACTTCCCACCGGTCAAAAGGGACATCCACAAAATGTGTAAGAACAAGAAAGGCAAGACAGGCCCTGGAGAACAGGGAGCCTTGTTATGCTGATGGGCGGGATGTAAATTGCCAACTGCCTCTCTGGAGGAGTGCATTCTGTTCCCTAAAACAAGTAAAGAACAGAGCTACAGAGCCAAGGGCACTACCAGTCTAGGGAATATACCTTGGGAAAACTGAAAATCAATAAGACAGAGCCACCCCAAAATTTAGGGCTGCACTGCATACAAGGGCCTCAACTTGGATACACCTTAAGTATCCCAGAAAATATAAACATGGTTCAAAAAATTGTGGTACTTACTTACGATGGAATATCCCTCAGCCATGAAATTAATGTCATAAGACCAGTAGCAGCAAAATGGGTGGATTCAGGTACCATGATTCTAAGTGAAATAAGTCACACAGAAAAAGAAACTTATCATAAGATATCACTTATGAAGATCCTGTAAACATGGCTACACTTGAACTGAGTTAGGAAAGAGGACAGTGTCTCACATTTAGAAAACACTCTTATACCTGCTTAAGGGGGAAGGAGAGGTGGGGTGATGCATAAAACCAGAGTTTGATATAAGCACAGGTACCGTTCCAAAAACCAACTATGGAATAGACAAGACCTACACCGTCCTCAGTGAAAGGGACTCAAAACCCCATATTTCCCGCAGAGGAAAATATCTGACTAGTAAGAATCTTAAAACCTATGTATTGATATGTCTCCGTAAGGGAATCAAGTGTGTCTAGACTGGCATAAACATGGCAGCGAGAATCAGCTCAAACCCACTATAAAAAGGAATTTCAAAAACAAAACAAAAAAACTGGGAAATTCTTTACAATTCCTTCAGGGTCTCTGATGAAAGCTGGAATGACCCTATCTACAACGACAGCTGGATGTGGCATAAGGAGGGACACTTGGGACTGAGACGATTGGTGAGATTGGGTGAGCAAATGCAGACCCTTTAAAGCAATAATGCATGGCACCCATTCCATGGGTCCGAACTCTCCAGGTTGAAGGGAATATTACTACAGCTATAACATGTGCGGGAAACCTAGAGAACGGACACACTGTGAATACGAAAGGTTTCTAAAACTCAACACATAGTCCCTCCCCTGGTGCTCCGGTTTGACTTTCCGTCTGCTTTACTATCAACCTCCCAACTTGGAGAGACAGCCCCTTTAACCTCTTGGTTCGCACAGGTTGCCAATTTGGCAGAGGATGAAAGGGAAGAGGGAGAACCAATGAGAGAGTAGCTGTTAGGCATTTGGACGGGCACATATCACTGTAATTTCCCGGCAGGAAGAAGAATTAACCAAATTCTCAGCCACCCACCGGGAACCAGTATAGGTCCTGAACCAAAATTTTGGACTTGCGGTCAGCTCACCAAAAGCGAGTTGAAAAATGGAGCTCAGGGGCACAGCAATTCACAAACTGGCCGAGTAATAAAGGACAACTATCGTCCAAAAATCTGTTGAGGGAAGGCAACGAGGCGGACTTGAAAGCGAGGCAGAATAGCAGGAAACAGATTTCAAGAGGTACGTTGGAATTGCCTTTAAAGCACAGGAAGAGGGGCACAACTTCGACAATGATGCACTTGGCCAAAAAGGGCGTATGCGTTTTCTCCTGAATATATTCAGGAGAAAACGCATACGCCCTTTTTGGCCAAGCAAGCAAGCGGGCAATGCAAATCTGCACTACAAAGAAGTATCACTTCCCACCGGTCAAAAGGGACATCCACAAAATGTGTAAGAACAAGAAAGGCAAGACAGGCCCTGGAGAACAGGGAGCCTTGTTATGCTGATGGGCGGGATGTAAATTGCCAACTGCCTCTCTGGAGGAGTGCATTCTGTTCCCTAAAACAAGTAAAGAACAGAGCTACAGAGCCAAGGGCACTACCAGTCTAGGGAATATACCTTGGGAAAACTGAAAATCAATAAGACAGAGCCACCCCAAAATTTAGGGCTGCACTGCATACAAGGACCTCAACTTGGATACACCTTAAATATCCCAGAAAATATAAACATGGTTCAAAAAATTGTGGTACTTACGTACGATGGAATATCCCTCAGCCATGAAATCAATGTCATAAGACCAGTAGCAGCAAAATGGGTGGATTCAGGTACGATGATTCTAAGTGAAATAAGTCACACAGAAAAAGAAACTTATCATAAGATATCACTTATGAAGATCCTGTAAACATGGCTACACTTGAACTGAGTTAGGAAAGAGAACAGTGTCTCACATTTAGAAAACACTCTTATACCTGCTTAAGGGGGAAGGAGAGGTGGGGTGATGAATAAAACCAGAGTTTGATATAAGCACAGGTACCGTTCCAAAAACCAACTATGGAATAGACAAGACCTACACCGTCCTCAGCGAAAGGGACTCAAAACCTCATATTTCCCGCAGAGGAAAATATCTGACTAGTAAGAATCTTAAAACCTATGTATTGATATGTCTCCATAAGGGAATCAAGTGTGTCTAGACTGGCATAAACATGGCAGCGAGAATCAGCTCAAACCCACTATAAAAAGGAATTTCAAAAACAAAACAAAAAAACTGGGAAATTCTTTACAATTCCTTCAGGGTCTCTGATGAAAGCTGGAATGACCCTATCTACAATGACAGCTGGATGTGGCATAAGGAGGGACACTTGGGACTGAGACGATTGGTGAGATTGGGTGAGCAAATGCAGACCCTTTAAAGCAATAATGCATGGCACCCATTCCATGGGTCCGAACTCTCCAGGTTGAAGGGAATATTACTACAGCTATAACATGTGCGGGAAACCTAGGGAACGGACACACTGTGAATACGAAAGGTTTCTAAAACTCAACGCATAGTCCCTCTCCTGGTGCTCCGGTTTGACTTTCCGTCTGCTTTACTATCAACCTCCCAACTTGGAGAGACAGCCCCTTTAACCTCTTGGTTCGCACAGGTTGCCAATTTGGCAGAGGATGAAAGGGAAGAGGGAGAACCAATGAGACAGTAGCTGTTAGGCATTTGGATGGGCACATATCACTGTAATTTCCCGGCAGGAAGAAGAATTAACCAAATTCTCAGCCACCCACCGGGAACCAGTATAGGTCCTGAACCAAAATTTTGGACTTGCGGTCAGCTCACCAAAAGCGAGTTGAAAAATGGAGCTCAGGGGCACAGCAATTCACAAACTGGCCGAGTAATAAAGGACAACTATCGTCCAAAAATCTGTTGAGGGAAGGCAACGAGGCGGACTTGAAAGCGAGGCAGAATAGCAGGAAACAGATTTCAAGAGGTACGTTGGAATCGCCTTTAAAGCACAGGAAGAGGGGCACAACTTCGACAATGATGCACTTGGCCAAAAAGGGCGTATGTGTTTTCTCCTGAATATATTCAGGAGAAAACGCATACGCCCTTTTTGGCCAAGCAAGCAAGCGGGCAATGCAAATCTGCACTACAAAGAAGTATCACTTCCCACCGGTCAAAAGGGACATCCACAAAATGTGTAAGAACAAGAAAGGCAAGACAGGCCCTGGAGAACAGGGAGCCTTGTTATGCTGATGGGCGGGATGTAAATTGCCAACTGCCTCTCTGGAGGAGTGCATTCTGTTCCCTAAAACAAGTAAAGAACAGAGCTACAGAGCCAAGGGCACTACCAGTCTAGGGAATATACCTTGGGAAAACTGAAAATCAATAAGACAGAGCCACCCCAAAATTTAGGGCTGCACTGCATACAAGGGCCTCAACTTGGATACACCTTAAGTATCCCAGAAAATATAAACATGGTTGAAAAAATTGTGGTACTTACGTACGATGGAATATCCCTCAGCCATGAAATCAATGTCATAAGACCAGTAGCAGCAAAATGGGTGGATTCAGGTACCATGATTCTAAGTGAAATAAGTCACACAGAAAAAGAAACTTATCATAAGATATCACTTATGAAGATCCTGTAAACATGGCTACACTTGAACTGAGTTAGGAAAGAGGACAGTGTCTCACATTTAGAAAACACTCTTATACCTGCTTAAGGGGGAAGGAGAGGTGGGGTGATGCATAAAACCAGAGTTTGATATAAGCACAGGTACCGTTCCAAAAACCAACTATGGAATAGACAAGACCTACACCGTCCTCAGTGAAAGGGACTCAAAACCCCATATTTCCCGCAGAGGAAAATATCTGACTAGTAAGAATCTTAAAACCTATGTATTGATATGTCTCCGTAAGGGAATCAAGTGTGTCTAGACTGGCATAAACATGGCAGCGAGAATCAGCTCAAACCCACTATAAAAAGGAATTTCAAAAACAAAACAAAAAAACTGGGAAATTCTTTACAATTCCTTCAGGGTCTCTGATGAAGGCTGGAATGACCCTATCTACAACGACAGCTGGATGTGGCATAAGGAGGGACACTTGGGACTGAGACGATTGGTGAGATTGGGTGAGCAAATGCAGACCCTTTAAAGCAATAATGCATGGCACCCATTCCATGGGTCCGAACTCTCCAGGTTGAAGGGAATATTACTACAGCTATAACATGTGCGGGAAACCTAGAGAACGGACACACTGTGAATACGAAAGGTTTCTAAAACTCAACGCATAGTCCCTCCCCTGGTGCTCCGGTTTGACTTTCCGTCTGCTTTACTATCAACCTCCCAACTTGGAGAGACAGCCCCTTTAACCTCTTGGTTCGCACAGGTTGCCAATTTGGCAGAGGATGAAAGGGAAGAGGGAGAACCAATGAGAGAGTAGCTGTTAGGCATTTGGACGGGCACATATCACTGTAATTTCCCGGCAGGAAGAAGAATTAACCAAATTCTCAGCCACCCACCGGGAACCAGTATAGGTCCTGAACCAAAATTTTGGACTTGCGGTCAGCTCACCAAAAGCGAGTTGAAAAATGGAGCTCAGGGGCACAGCAGTTCACAAACTGGCCGAGTAATAAAGGACAACTATCGTCCAAAAATCTGTTGAGGGAAGGCAACGAGGCGGACTTGAAAGCGAGGCAGAATAGCAGGAAACAGATTTCAAGAGGTACGTTGGAATCGCCTTTAAAGCACAGGAAGAGGGGCACAACTTCGACAATGATGCACTTGGCCAAAAAGGGCGTATGCGTTTTCTCCTGAATATATTCAGGAGAAAACGCATACGCCCTTTTTGGCCAAGCAAGCAAGCGGGCAATGCAAATCTGCACTACAAAGAAGTATCACTTCCCACCGGTCAAAAGGGACATCCACAAAATGTGTAAGAACAAGAAAGGCAAGACAGGCCCTGGAGAACAGGGAGCCTTGTTATGCTGATGGGCGGGATGTAAATTGCCAACTGCCTCTCTGGAGGAGTGCATTCTGTTCCCTAAAACAAGTAAAGAACAGAGCTACAGAGCCAAGGGCACTACCAGTCTAGGGAATATACCTTGGGAAAACTGAAAATCAATAAGACAGAGCCACCCCAAAATTTAGGGCTGCACTGCATACAAGGACCTCAACTTGGATACACCTTAAGTATCCCAGAAAATATAAACATGGTTCAAAAAATTGTGGTACTTACGTACGATGGAATATCCCTCAGCCATGAAATCAATGTCATAAGACCAGTAGCAGCAAAATGGGTGGATTCAGGTACGATGATTCTAAGTGAAATAAGTCACACAGAAAAAGAAACTTATCATAAGATATCACTTATGAAGATCCTGTAAACATGGCTACACTTGAACTGAGTTAGGAAAGAGAACAGTGTCTCACATTTAGAAAACACTCTTATACCTGCTTAAGGGGGAAGGAGAGGTGGGGTGATGCATAAAACCAGAGTTTGATATAAGCACAGGTACCGTTCCAAAAACCAACTATGGAATAGACAAGACCTACACCGTCCTCAGCGAAAGGGACTCAAAACCCCATATTTCCCGCAGAGGAAAATATCTGACTAGTAAGAATCTTAAAACCTATGTATTGATATGTCTCCGTAAGGGAATCAAGTGTGTCTAGACTGGCATAAACATGGCAGCGAGAATCAGCTCAAACCCACTATAAAAAGGAATTTCAAAAACAAAACAAAAAAACTGGGAAATTCTTTACAATTCCTTCAGGGTCTCTGATGAAAGCTGGAATGACCCTATCTACAACGACAGCTGGATGTGGCATAAGGAGGGACACTTGGGACTGAGACGATTGGTGAGATTGGGTGAGCAAATGCAGACCCTTTAAAGCAATAATGCATGGCACCCATTCCATGGGTCCGAACTCTCCAGGTTGAAGGGAATATTACTACAGCTATAACATGTGCGGGAAACCTAGGGAACGGACACACTGTGAATACGAAAGGTTTCTAAAACTCAACGAATAGTCCCTCTCCTGGTGCTCCGGTTTGACTTTCCGTCTGCTTTACTATCAACCTCCCAACTTGGAGAGACAGCCCCTTTAACCTCTTGGTTCGCACAGGTTGCCAATTTGCCAGTGGATGAAAGGGAAGAGGGAGAACCAATGAGAGAGTAGCTGTTAGGCATTTGGACGGGCACATATCACTGTAATTTCCCGGCAGGAAGAAGAATTAACCAAATTCTCAGCCACCCACCGGGAACCAGTATAGGTCCTGAACCAAAATTTTGGACTTGCGGTCAGCTCACCAAAAACGAGTTGAAAAATGGAGCTCAGGGGCACAGCAATTCACAAACTGGCCGAGTAATAAAGGACAACTATCATCCAAAAATCTGTTGAGGGAAGGCAACGAGGCGGACTTGAAAGCGAGGCAGAATAGCAGGAAACAGATTTCAAGAGGTACGATGGAATCGCCTTTAAAGCACAGGAAGAGGGGCACAACTTCGACAATGATGCACTTGGCCAAAAAGAGCGTATGCGTTTTCTCCAGGAGAAAACGCATACGCCCTTTTTGGCCAAGCAAGCAAGCGGGCAATGCAAATCTGCACTACAAAGAAGTATCACTTCCCACCGGTCAAAAGGGACATCCACAAAATGTGTAAGAACAAGAAAGGCAAGACAGGCCCTGGAGAACAGGGAGCCTTGTTATGCTGATGGGCGGGATGTAAATTGCCAACTGCCTCTCTGGAGGAGTGGATTCTGTTCCCTAAAACAAGTAAAGAACAGAGCTACAGAGCCAAGGGCACTACCAGTCTAGGGAATATACCTTGGGAAAACTGAAAATCAATAAGACAGAGCCACCCCAAAATTTAGGGCTGCACTGCATACAAGGGCCTCAACTTGGATACACCTTAAGTATCCCAGAAAATATAAACATGGTTCAAAAAATTGTGGTACTTACTTACGATGGAATATCCCTCAGCCATGAAATTAATGTCATAAGACCAGTAGCAGCAAAATGGGTGGATTCAGGTACGATGATTCTAAGTGAAATAAGTCACACAGAAAAAGAAACTTATCATAAGATATCACTTATGAAGATCCTGTAAACATGGCTACACTTGAACTGAGTTAGGAAAGAGGACAGTGTCTCACATTTAGAAAACACTCTTATACTTGCTTAAGGGGGAAGGAGAGGTGGGGTGATGCATAAAACCAGAGTTTGATATAAGCACAGGTACCGTTCCAAAAACCAACTATGGAATAGACAAGACCTACACCGTCCTCAGTGAAAGGGACTCAAAGCCCCATATTTCCCGCAGAGGAAAATATCTGACTAGTAAGAATCTTAAAACCTATGTATTGATATGTCTCCGTAAGGGAATCAAGTGTGTCTAGACTGGCATAAACATGGCAGCGAGAATCAGCTCAAACCCACTATAAAAAGGAATTTCAAAAACAAAACAAAAAAACTGGGAAATTCTTTACAATTCCTTCAGGGTCTCTGATGAAGGCTGGAATGACCCTATCTACAACGACAGCTGGATGTGGCATAAGGAGGGACACTTGGGACTGAGACGATTGGTGAGATTGGGTGAGCAAATGCAGACCCTTTAAAGCAATAATGCATGGCACCCATTCCATGGGTCCGAACTCTCCAGGTTGAAGGGAATATTACTACAGCTATAACATGTGCGGGAAACCTAGAGAACGGACACACTGTGAATACGAAAGGTTTCTAAAACTCAACACATAGTCCCTCCCCTGGTGCTCCGGTTTGACTTTCCGTCTGCTTTACTATCAACCTCCCAACTTGGAGAGACAGCCCCTTTAACCTCTTGGTTCGCACAGGTTGCCAATTTGGCAGAGGATGAAAGGGAAGAGGGAGAACCAATGAGAGAGTAGCTGTTAGGCATTTGGACGGGCACATATCACTGTAATTTCCCGGCAGGAAGAAGAATTAACCAAATTCTCAGCCACCCACCGGGAACCAGTATAGGTCCTGAACCAAAATTTTGGACTTGCGGTCAGCTCACCAAAAGCGAGTTGAAAAATGGAGCTCAGGGGCACAGCAATTCACAAACTGGCCGAGTAATAAAGGACAACTATCGTCCAAAAATCTGTTGAGGGAAGGCAACGAGGCGGACTTGAAAGCGAGGCAGAATAGCAGGAAACAGATTTCAAGAGGTACGTTGGAATCGCCTTTAAAGCACAGGAAGAGGGGCACAACTTCGACAATGATGCACTTGGCCAAAAAGGGCGTATGCGTTTTCTCCTGAATATATTCAGGAGAAAACGCATACGCCCTTTTTGGCCAAGCAAGCAAGCGGGCAATGCAAACCTGCACTACAAAGAAGTATCACTTCCCACCGGTCAAAAGGGACATCCACAAAATGTGTAAGAACAAGAAAGGCAAGACAGGCCCTGGAGAACAGGGAGCCTTGTTATGCTGATGGGCGGGATGTAAATTGCCAACTGCCTCTCTGGAGGAGTGCATTCTGTTCCCTAAAACAAGTAAAGAACAGAGCTACAGAGCCAAGGGCACTACCAGTCTAGGGAATATACCTTGGGAAAACTGAAAATCAATAAGACAGAGCCACCCCAAAATTTAGGGCTGCACTGCATACAAGGACCTCAACTTGGATACACCTTAAGTATCCCAGAAAATATAAACATGGTTCAAAAAATTGTGGTACTTACGTACGATGGAATATCCCTCAGCCATGAAATCAATGTCATAAGACCAGTAGCAGCAAAATGGGTGGATTCAGGTACGATGATTCTAAGTGAAATAAGTCACACAGAAAAAGAAACTTATCATAAGATATCACTTATGAAGATCCTGTAAACATGGCTACACTTGAACTGAGTTAGGAAAGAGAACAGTGTCTCACATTTAGAAAACACTCTTATACCTGCTTAAGGGGGAAGGAGAGGTGGGGTGATGCATAAAACCAGAGTTTGATATAAGCACAGGTACCGTTCCAAAAACCAACTATGGAATAGACAAGACCTACACCGTCCTCAGCGAAAGGGACTCAAAACCCCATATTTCCCGCAGAGGAAAATATCTGACTAGTAAGAATCTTAAAACCTATGTATTGATATGTCTCCGTAAGGGAATCAAGTGTGTCTAGACTGGCATAAACATGGCAGCGAGAATCAGCTCAAACCCACTATAAAAAGGAATTTCAAAAACAAAACAAAAAAACTGGGAAATTCTTTACAATTCCTTCAGGGTCTCTGATGAAAGCTGGAATGACCCTATCTACAACGACAGCTGGATGTGGCATAAGGAGGGACACTTGGGACTGAGACGATTGGTGAGATTGGGTGAGCAAATGCAGACCCTTTAAAGCAATAATGCATGGCACCCATTCCATGGGTCCGAACTCTCCAGGTTGAAGGGAATATTACTACAGCTATAACATGTGCGGGAAACCTAGGGAACGGACACACTGTGAATACGAAAGGTTTCTAAAACTCAACGAATAGTCCCTCTCCTGGTGCTCCGGTTTGACATTCCGTCTGCTTTACTATCAACCTCCAAACTTGGAGAGACAGCCCCTTTAACCTCTTGGTTCGCACAGGTTGCCAATTTGGCAGTGGATGAAAGGGAAGAGGGAGAACCAATGAGAGAGTAGCTGTTAGGCATTTGGACGGGCACATATCACTGTAATTTCCCGGCAGGAAGAAGAATTAACCAAATTCTCAGCCACCCACCGGGAACCAGTATAGGTCCTGAACCAAAATTTTGGACTTGCGGTCAGCTCACCAAAAACGAGTTGAAAAATGGAGCTCAGGGGCACAGCAATTCACAAACTGGCCGAGTAATAAAGGACAACTATCATCCAAAAATCTGTTGAGGGAAGGCAACGAGGCGGACTTGAAAGCGAGGCAGAATAGCAGGAAACAGATTTCAAGAGGTACGATGGAATCGCCTTTAAAGCACAGGAAGAGGGGCACAACTTCGACAATGATGCACTTGGCCAAAAAGAGCGTATGCGTTTTCTCCAGGAGAAAACGCATACGCCCTTTTTGGCCAAGCAAGCAAGCGGGCAATGCAAATCTGCACTACAAAGAAGTATCACTTCCCACCGGTCAAAAGGGACATCCACAAAATGTGTAAGAACAAGAAAGGCAAGACAGGCCCTGGAGAACAGGGAGCCTTGTTATGCTGATGGGCGGGATGTAAATTGCCAACTGCCTCTCTGGAGGAGTGGATTCTGTTCCCTAAAACAAGTAAAGAACAGAGCTACAGAGCCAAGGGCACTACCAGTCTAGGGAATATACCTTGGGAAAACTGAAAATCAATAAGACAGAGCCACCCCAAAATTTAGGGCTGCACTGCATACAAGGGCCTCAACTTGGATACACCTTAAGTATCCCAGAAAATATAAACATGGTTCAAAAAATTGTGGTACTTACTTACGATGGAATATCCCTCAGCCATGAAATTAATGTCATAAGACCAGTAGCAGCAAAATGGGTGGATTCAGGTACCATGATTCTAAGTGAAATAAGTCACACAGAAAAAGAAACTTATCATAAGATATCACTTATGAAGATCCTGTAAACATGGCTACACTTGAACTGAGTTAGGAAAGAGGACAGTGTCTCACATTTAGAAAACACTCTTATACCTGCTTAAGGGGGAAGGAGAGGTGGGGTGATGCATAAAACCAGAGTTTGATATAAGCACAGGTACCGTTCCAAAAACCAACTATGGAATAGACAAGACCTACACCGTCCTCAGTGAAAGGGACTCAAAACCCCATATTTCCCGCAGAGGAAAATATCTGACTAGTAAGAATCTTAAAACCTATGTATTGATATGTCTCCGTAAGGGAATCAAGTGTGTCTAGACTGGCATAAACATGGCAGCGAGAATCAGCTCAAACCCACTATAAAAAGGAATTTCAAAAACAAAACAAAAAAACTGGGAAATTCTTTACAATTCCTTCAGGGTCTCTGATGAAGGCTGGAATGACCCTATCTACAACGACAGCTGGATGTGGCATAAGGAGGGACACTTGGGACTGAGACGATTGGTGAGATTGGGTGAGCAAATGCAGACCCTTTAAAGCAATAATGCATGGCACCCATTCCATGGGTCCGAACTCTCCAGGTTGAAGGGAATATTACTACAGCTATAACATGTGCGGGAAACCTAGAGAACGGACACACTGTGAATACGAAAGGTTTCTAAAACTCAACGCATAGTCCCTCTCCTGGTGCTCCGGTTTGACTTTCCGTCTGCTTTACTATCAACCTCCCAACTTGGAGAGACAGCCCCTTTAACCTCTTGGTTCGCACAGGTTGCCAATTTGGCAGAGGATGAAAGGGAAGAGGGAGAACCAATGAGAGAGTAGCTGTTAGGCATTTGGACGGGCACATATCACTGTAATTTCCCGGCAGGAAGAAGAATTAACCAAATTCTCAGCCACCCACCGGGAACCAGTATAGGTCCTGAACCAAAATTTTGGACTTGCGGTCAGCTCACCAAAAGCGAGTTGAAAAATGGAGCTCAGGGGCACAGCAATTCACAAACTGGCCGAGTAATAAAGGACAACTATCGTCCAAAAATCTGTTGAGGGAAGGCAACGAGGCGGACTTGAAAGCGAGGCAGAATAGCAGGAAACAGATTTCAAGAGGTACGTTGGAATCGCCTTTAAAGCACAGGAAGAGGGGCACAACTTCGACAATGATGCACTTGGCCAAAAAGGGCGTATGCGTTTTCTCCTGAATATATTCAGGAGAAAACGCATACGCCCTTTTTGGCCAAGCAAGCAAGCGGGCAATGCAAATCTGCACTACAAAGAAGTATCACTTCCCACCGGTCAAAAGGGACATCCACAAAATGTGTAAGAACAAGAAAGGCAAGACAGGCCCTGGAGAACAGGGAGCCTTGTTATGCTGATGGGCGGGATGTAAATTGCCAACTGCCTCTCTGGAGGAGTGCATTCTGTTCCCTAAAACAAGTAAAGAACAGAGCTACAGAGCCAAGGGCACTACCAGTCTAGGGAATATACCTTGGGAAAACTGAAAATCAATAAGACAGAGCCACCCCAAAATTTAGGGCTGCACTGCATACAAGGACCTCAACTTGGATACACCTTAAGTATCCCAGAAAATATAAACATGGTTCAAAAAATTGTGGTACTTACGTACGATGGAATATCCCTCAGCCATGAAATCAATGTCATAAGACCAGTAGCAGCAAAATGGGTGGATTCAGGTACGATGATTCTAAGTGAAATAAGTCACACAGAAAAAGAAACTTATCATAAGATATCACTTATGAAGATCCTGTAAACATGGCTACACTTGAACTGAGTTAGGAAAGAGAACAGTGTCTCACATTTAGAAAACACTCTTATACCTGCTTAAGGGGGAAGGAGAGGTGGGGTGATGCATAAAACCAGAGTTTGATATAAGCACAGGTACCGTTCCAAAAACCAACTATGGAATAGACAAGACCTACACCGTCCTCAGCGAAAGGGACTCAAAACCCCATATTTCCCGCAGAGGAAAATATCTGACTAGTAAGAATCTTAAAACCTATGTATTGATATGTCTCCGTAAGGGAATCAAGTGTGTCTAGACTGGCATAAACATGGCAGCGAGAATCAGCTCAAACCCACTATAAAAAGGAATTTCAAAAACAAAACAAAAAAACTGGGAAATTCTTTACAATTCCTTCAGGGTCTCTGATGAAAGCTGGAATGACCCTATCTACAACGACAGCTGGATGTGGCATAAGGAGGGACACTTGGGACTGAGACGATTGGTGAGATTGGGTGAGCAAATGCAGACCCTTTAAAGCAATAATGCATGGCACCCATTCCATGGGTCCGAACTCTCCAGGTTGAAGGGAATATTACTACAGCTATAACATGTGCGGGAAACCTAGGGAACGGACACACTGTGAATACGAAAGGTTTCTAAAACTCAACGAATAGTCCCTCTCCTGGTGCTCCGGTTTGACTTTCCGTCTGCTTTACTATCAACCTCCCAACTTGGAGAGACAGCCCCTTTAACCTCTTGGTTCGCACAGGTTGCCAATTTGCCAGTGGATGAAAGGGAAGAGGGAGAACCAATGAGAGAGTAGCTGTTAGGCATTTGGACGGGCACATATCACTGTAATTTCCCGGCAGGAAGAAGAATTAACCAAATTCTCAGCCACCCACCGGGAACCAGTATAGGTCCTGAACCAAAATTTTGGACTTGCGGTCAGCTCACCAAAAACGAGTTGAAAAATGGAGCTCAGGGGCACAGCAATTCACAAACTGGCCGAGTAATAAAGGACAACTATCATCCAAAAATCTGTTGAGGGAAGGCAACGAGGCGGACTTGAAAGCGAGGCAGAATAGCAGGAAACAGATTTCAAGAGGTACGATGGAATCGCCTTTAAAGCACAGGAAGAGGGGCACAACTTTGACAATGATGCACTTGGCCAAAAAGGGCGTATGCGTTTTCTCCTGAATATATTCAGGATAAAACGCATACGCCCTTTTTGGCCAAGCAAGCAAGCGGGCAATGCAAATCTGCACTACAAAGATGTATCACTTCCCACCGGTCAAAAGGGACATCCACAAAATGTGTAAGAACAAGAAAGGCAAGACAGGCCCTGGAGAACAGGGAGCCTTGTTATGCTGATGGGCGGGATGTAAATTGCCAACTGCCTCTCTGGAGGAGTGCATTCTGTTCCCTAAAACAAGTAAAGAACAGAGCTACAGAGCCAAGGGCACTACCAGTCTAGGGAATATACCTTGGGAAAACTGAAAATCAATAAGACAGAGCCACCCCAAAATTTAGGGCTGCACTGCATACAAGGACCTCAACTTGGATACACCTTAAGTATCCCAGAAAATATAAACATGGTTCAAAAAATTGTGGTACTTACGTACGATGGAATATCCCTCAGCCATGAAATCAATGTCATAAGACCAGTAGCAGCAAAATGGGTGGATTCAGGTACGATGATTCTAAGTGAAATAAGTCACACAGAAAAAGAAACTTATCATAAGATATCACTTATGAAGATCCTGTAAACATGGCTACACTTGAACTGAGTTAGGAAAGAGGACAGTGTCTCACATTTAGAAAACACTCTTATACCTGCTTAAGGGGGAAGGAGAGGTGGGGTGATGCATAAAACCAGAGTTTGATATAAGCACAGGTACCGTTCCAAAAACCAACTATGGAATAGACAAGACCTACACCGTCCTCAGTGAAAGGGACTCAAAACCCCATATTTCCCGCAGAGGAAAATATCTGACTAGTAAGAATCTTAAAACCTATGTATTGATATGTCTCCGTAAGGGAATCAAGTGTGTCTAGACTGGCATAAACATGGCAGCGAGAATCAGCTCAAACCCACTATAAAAAGGAATTTCAAAAACAAAACAAAAAAACTGGGAAATTCTTTACAATTCCTTCAGGGTCTCTGATGAAGGCTGGAATGACCCTATCTACAACGACAGCTGGATGTGGCATAAGGAGGGACACTTGGGACTGAGACGATTGGTGAGATTGGGTGAGCAAATGCAGACCCTTTAAAGCAATAATGCATGGCACCCATTCCATGGGTCCGAACTCTCCAGGTTGAAGGGAATATTACTACAGCTATAACATGTGCGGGAAACCTAGAGAACGGACACACTGTGAATACGAAAGGTTTCTAAAACTCAACGCATAGTCCCTCCCCTGGTGCTCCGGTTTGACTTTCTGTCTGCTTTACTATCAACCTCCCAACTTGGAGAGACAGCCCCTTTAACCTCTTGGTTCGCACAGGTTGCCAATTTGGCAGAGGATGAAAGGGAAGAGGGAGAACCAATGAGAGAGTAGCTGTTAGGCATTTGGACGGGCACATATCACTGTAATTTCCCGGCAGGAAGAAGAATTAACCAAATTCTCAGCCACCCACCGGGAACCAGTATAGGTCCTGAACCAAAATTTTGGACTTGCGGTCAGCTCACCAAAAGCGAGTTGAAAAATGGAGCTCAGGGGCACAGCAATTCACAAACTGGCCGAGTAATAAAGGACAACTATCGTCCAAAAATCTGTTGAGGGAAGGCAACGAGGCGGACTTGAAAGCGAGGCAGAATAGCAGGAAACAGATTTCAAGAGGTACGTTGGAATCGCCTTTAAAGCACAGGAAGAGGGGCACAACTTCGACAATGATGCACTTGGCCAAAAAGGGCGTATGCGTTTTCTCCTGAATATATTCAGGAGAAAACGCATACGCCCTTTTTGGCCAAGCAAGCAAGCGGGCAATGCAAATCTGCACTACAAAGAAGTATCACTTCCCACCGGTCAAAAGGGACATCCACAAAATGTGTAAGAACAAGAAAGGCAAGACAGGCCCTGGAGAACAGGGAGCCTTGTTATGCTGATGGGCGGGATGTAAATTGCCAACTGCCTCTCTGGAGGAGTGCATTCTGTTCCCTAAAACAAGTAAAGAACAGAGCTACAGAGCCAAGGGCACTACCAGTCTAGGGAATATACCTTGGGAAAACTGAAAATCAATAAGACAGAGCCACCCCAAAATTTAGGGCTGCACTGCATACAAGGACCTGAACTTGGATACACCTTAAGTATCCCAGAAAATATAAACATGGTTCAAAAAATTGTGGTACTTACGTACGATGGAATATCCCTCAGCCATGAAATCAATGTCATAAGACCAGTAGCAGCAAAATGGGTGGATTCAGGTACGATGATTCTAAGTGAAATAAGTCACACAGAAAAAGAAACTTATCATAAGATATCACTTATGAAGATCCTGTAAACATGGCTACACTTGAACTGAGTTAGGAAAGAGAACAGTGTCTCACATTTAGAAAACACTCTTATACCTGCTTAAGGGGGAAGGAGAGGTGGGGTGATGCATAAAACCAGAGTTTGATATAAGCACAGGTACCGTTCCAAAAACCAACTATGGAATAGACAAGACCTACACCGTCCTCAGCGAAAGGGACTCAAAACCCCATATTTCCCGCAGAGGAAAATATCTGACTAGTAAGAATCTTAAAACCTATGTATTGATATGTCTCCGTAAGGGAATCAAGTGTGTCTAGACTGGCATAAACATGGCAGCGAGAATCAGCTCAAACCCACTATAAAAAGGAATTTCAAAAACAAAACAAAAAAACTGGGAAATTCTTTACAATTCCTTCAGGGTCTCTGATGAAAGCTGGAATGACCCTATCTACAACGACAGCTGGATGTGGCATAAGGAGGGACACTTGGGACTGAGACGATTGGTGAGATTGGGTGAGCAAATGCAGACCCTTTAAAGCAATAATGCATGGCACCCATTCCATGGGTCCGAACTCTCCAGGTTGAAGGGAATATTACTACAGCTATAACATGTGCGGGAAACCTAGAGAACGGACACACTGTGAATACGAAAGGTTTCTAAAACTCAACGAATAGTCCCTCTCCTGGTGCTCCGGTTTGACTTTCCGTCTGCTTTACTATCAACCTCCCAACTTGGAGAGACAGCCCCTTTAACCTCTTGGTTCGCACAGGTTGCCAATTTGGCAGTGGATGAAAGGGAAGAGGGAGAACCAATGAGAGAGTAGCTGTTAGGCATTTGGACGGGCACATATCACTGTAATTTCCCGGCAGGAAGAAGAATTAACCAAATTCTCAGCCACCCACCGGGAACCAGTATAGGTCCTGAACCAAAATTTTGGACTTGCGGTCAGCTCACCAAAAACGAGTTGAAAAATGGAGCTCAGGGGCACAGCAATTCACAAACTGGCCGAGTAATAAAGGACAACTATCGTCCAAAAATCTGTTGAGGGAAGGCAACGAGGCGGACTTGAAAGCGAGGCAGAATAGCAGGAAACAGATTTCAAGAGGTACGATGGAATCGCCTTTAAAGCACAGGAAGAGGGGCACAACTTTGACAATGATGCACTTGGCCAAAAAGGGTGTATGCGTTTTCTCCTGAATATATTCAGGAGAAAACGCATACGCCCTTTTTGGCCAAGCAAGCAAGCGGGCAATGCAAATCTGCACTACAAAGAAGTATCACTTCCCACCGGTCAAAAGGGACATCCACAAAATGTGTAAGAACAAGAAAGGCAAGACAGGCCCTGGAGAACAGGGAGCCTTGTTATGCTGATGGGCGGGATGTAAATTGCCAACTGCCTCTCTGGAGGAGTGCATTCTGTTCCCTAAAACAAGTAAAGAACAGAGCTACAGAGCCAACGGCACTACCAGTCTAGGGAATATACCTTGGGAAAACTGAAAATCAATAAGACAGAGCCACCCCAAAATTTAGGGCTGCACTGCATACAAGGACCTCAACTTGGATACACCTTAAGTATCCCAGAAAATATAAACATGGTTCAAAAAATTGTGGTACTTACGTACGATGGAATATCCCTCAGCCATGAAATCAATGTCATAAGACCAGTAGCAGCAAAATGGGTGGATTCAGGTACGATGATTCTAAGTGAAATAAGTCACACAGAAAAAGAAACTTATCATAAGATATCACTTATGAAGATCCTGTAAACATGGCTACACTTGAACTGAGTTAGGAAAGAGAACAGTGTCTCACATTTAGAAAACACTCTTATACCTGCTTAAGGGGGAAGGAGAGGTGGGGTGATGCATAAAACCAGAGTTTGATATAAGCACAGGTACCGTTCCAAAAACCAACTATGGAATAGACAAGACCTACACCGTCCTCAGCGAAAGGGACTCAAAGCCCCATATTTCCCGCAGAGGAAAATATCTGACTAGTAAGAATCTTAAAACCTATGTATTGATATGTCTCCGTAAGGGAATCAAGTGTGTCTAGACTGGCCTAAACATGGCAGCGAGAATCAGCTCAAACCCACTATAAAAAGGAATTTCAAAAGCAAAACAAAAAAACTGGGAAATTCTTTACAATTCCTTCAGGGTCTCTGATGAAGGCTGGAATGACCCTATCTACAACGACAGCTGGATGTGGCATAAGGAGGGACACTTGGGACTGAGACGATTGGTGAGATTGGGTGAGCAAATGCAGACCCTTTAAAGCAATAATGCATGGCACCCATTCCATGGGTCCGAACTCTCCAGGTTGAAGGGAATATTACTACAGCTATAACAAGTGCGGGAAACCTAGAGAACGGACACACTGTGAATACGAAAGGTTTCTAAAACTCAACGCATAGTCCCTCCCCTGGTGCTCCGGTTTGACTTTCCGTCTGCTTTACTATCAACCTCCCAACTTGGAGAGACAGCCCCTTTAACCTCTTGGTTCGCACAGGTTGCCAATTTGGCAGAGGATGAAAGGGAAGAGGGAGAACCAATGAGAGAGTAGCTGTTAGGCATTTGGACGGGCACATATCACTGTAATTTCCCGGCAGGAAGAAGAATTAACCAAATTCTCAGCCACCCACCGGGAACCAGTATAGGTCCTGAACCAAAATTTTGGACTTGCGGTCAGCTCACCAAAAACGAGTTGAAAAATGAAGCTCAGGGGCACAGCAATTCACAAACTGGCCGAGTAATAAAGGACAACTATCGTCCAAAAATCTGTTGAGGGAAGGCAGCGAGGCGGACTTGAAAGCGAGGCAGAATAGCAGGAAACAGATTTCAAGAGGTACGATGGAATCGCCTTTAAAGCACAGGAAGAGGGGCACAACTTCGACAATGATGCACTTGGCCAAAAAGGGCGTATGCGTTTTCTCCAGGAGAAAACGCATACGCCCTTTTTGGCCAAGCAAGCAAGCGGGCAATGCAAATCTGCACTACAAAGAAGTATCACTTCCCACCGGTCAAAAGGGACATCCACAAAATGTGTAAGAACAAGAAAGGCAAGACAGGCCCTGGAGAACAGGGAGCCTTGTTATGCTGATGGGCGGGATGTAAATTGCCAACTGCCTCTCTGGAGGAGTGCATTCTGTTCCCTAAAACAAGTAAAGAACAGAGCTACAGAGCCAAGGGCACTACCAGTCTAGGGAATATACCTTGGGAAAACTGAAAATCAATAAGACAGAGCCACCCCAAAATTTAGGGCTGCACTGCATACAAGGGCCTCAACTTGGATACACCTTAAGTATCCCAGAAAATATAAACATGGTTCAAAAAATTGTGGTACTTACGTACGATGGAATATCCCTCAGCCATGAAATCAATGTCATAAGACCAGTAGCAGCAAAATGGGTGGATTCAGGTACGATGATTCTAAGTGAAATAAGTCACACAGAAAAAGAAACTTATCATAAGATATCACTTATGAAGATCCTGTAAACATGGCTACACTTGAACTGAGTTAGGAAAGAGAACAGTGTCTCACATTTAGAAAACACTCTTATACCTGCTTAAGGGGGAAGGAGAGGTGGGGTGATGCATAAAACCAGAGTTTGATATAAGCACAGGTACCGTTCCAAAAACCAACTATGGAATAGACAAGACCTACACCGTCCTCAGTGAAAGGGACTCAAAACCCCATATTTCCCGCAGAGGAAAATATCTGACTAGTAAGAATCTTAAAACCTATGTATTGATATGTCTCCATAAGGGAATCAAGTGTGTCTAGACTGGCATAAACATGGCAGCGAGAATCAGCTCAAACCCACTATAAAAAGGAATTTCAAAAACAAAACAAAAAAACTGGGAAATTCTTTACAATTCCTTCAGGGTCTCTGATGAAGGCTGGAATGACCCTATCTACAACGACAGCTGGATGTGGCATAAGGAGGGACACTTGGGACTGAGACGATTGGTGAGATTGGGTGAGCAAATGCAGACCCTTTAAAGCAATAATGCATGGCACCCATTCCATGGGTCCGAACTCTCCAGGTTGAAGGGAATATTACTACAGCTATAACATGTGCGGGAAACCTAGAGAACGGACACACTGTGAATACGAAAGGTTTCTAAAACTCAACGAATAGTCCCTCTCCTGGTGCTCCGGTTTGACTTTCCGTCTGCTTTACTATCAACCTCCCAACTTGGAGAGACAGCCCCTTTAACCTCTTGGTTCGCACAGGTTGCCAATTTGGCAGTGGATGAAAGGGAAGAGGGAGAACCAATGAGAGAGTAGCTGTTAGGCATTTGGACGGGCACATATCACTGTAATTTCCCGGCAGGAAGAAGAATTAACCAAATTCTCAGCCACCCACCGGGAACCAGTATAGGTCCTGAACCAAAATTTTGGACTTGCGGTCAGCTCACCAAAAACGAGTTGAAAAATGGAGCTCAGGGGCACAGCAATTCACAAACTGGCCGAGTAATAAAGGACAACTATCGTCCAAAAATCTGTTGAGGGAAGGCAACGAGGCGGACGTGAAAGCGAGGCAGAATAGCAGGAAACAGATTTCAAGAGGTACGATGGAATCGCCTTTAAAGCACAGGAAGAGGGGCACAACTTTGACAATGATGCACTTGGCCAAAAAGGGCGTATGCGTTTTCTCCTGAATATATTCAGGAGAAAACGCATACGCCCTTTTTGGCCAAGCAAGCAAGCGGGCAATGCAAATCTGCACTACAAAGAAGTATCACTTCCCACCGGTCAAAAGGGACATCCACAAAATGTGTAAGAACAAGAAAGGCAAGACAGGCCCTGGAGAACAGGGAGCCTTGTTATGCTGATGGGCGGGATGTAAATTGCCAACTGCCTCTCTGGAGGAGTGCATTCTGTTCCCTAAAACAAGTAAAGAACAGAGCTACAGAGCCAAGGGCACTACCAGTCTAGGGAATATACCTTGGGAAAACTGAAAATCAATAAGACAGAGCCACCCCAAAATTTAGGGCTGCACTGCATACAAGGACCTCAACTTGGATACACCTTAAGTATCCCAGAAAATATAAACATGGTTCAAAAAATTGTGGTACTTACGTACGATGGAATATCCCTCAGCCATGAAATCAATGTCATAAGACCAGTAGCAGCAAAATGGGTGGATTCAGGTACGATGATTCTAAGTGAAATAAGTCACACAGAAAAAGAAACTTATCATAAGATATCACTTATGAAGATCCTGTAAACATGGCTACACTTGAACTGAGTTAGGAAAGAGAACAGTGTCTCACATTTAGAAAACACTCTTATACCTGCTTAAGGGGGAAGGAGAGGTGGGGTGATGAATAAAACCAGAGTTTGATATAAGCACAGGTACCGTTCCAAAAACCAACTATGGAATAGACAAGACCTACACCGTCCTCAGCGAAAGGGACTCAAAACCCCATATTTCCCGCAGAGGAAAATATCTGACTAGTAAGAATCTTAAAACCTATGTATTGATATGTCTCCGTAAGGGAATCAAGTGTGTCTAGACTGGCCTAAACATGGCAGCGAGAATCAGCTCAAACCCACTATAAAAAGGAATTTCAAAAGCAAAACAAAAAAACTGGGAAATTCTTTACAATTCCTTCAGGGTCTCTGATGAAAGCTGGAATGACCCTATCTACAACGACAGCTGGATGTGGCATAAGGAGGGACACTTGGGACTGAGACGATTGGTGAGATTGGGTGAGCAAATGCAGACCCTTTAAAGCAATAATGCATGGCACCCATTCCATGGGTCCGAACTCTCCAGGTTGAAGGGAATATTACTACAGCTATAACAAGTGCGGGATACCTAGAGAACGGACACACTGTGAATACGAAAGGTTTCTAAAACTCAACGCATAGTCCCTCCCCTGGTGCTCCGGTTTGACTTTCCGTCTGCTTTACTATCAACCTCCCAACTTGGAGAGACAGCCCCTTTAACCTCTTGGTTCGCACAGGTTGCCAATTTGGCAGAGGATGAAAGGGAAGAGGGAGAACCAATGAGAGAGTAGCTGTTAGGCATTTGGACGGGCACATATCACTGTAATTTCCCGGCAGGAAGAAGAATTAACCAAATTCTCAGCCACCCACCGGGAACCAGTATAGGTCCTGAACCAAAATTTTGGACTTGCGGTCAGCTCACCAAAAACGAGTTGAAAAATGGAGCTCAGGGGCACAGCAATTCACAAACTGGCCGAGTAATAAAGGACAACTATCGTCCAAAAATCTGTTGAGGGAAGGCAACGAGGCGGACTTGAAAGCGAGGCAGAATAGCAGGAAACAGATTTCAAGAGGTACGATGGAATCGCCTTTAAAGCACAGGAAGAGGGGCACAACTTCGACAATGATGCACTTGGCCAAAAAGGGCGTATGCGTTTTCTCCTGAATATATTCAGGAGAAAACGCATACGCCCTTTTTGGCCAAGCAAGCAAGCGGGCAATGCAAATCTGCACTACAAAGAAGTATCACTTCCCACCGGTCAAAAGGGACATCCACAAAATGTGTAAGAACAAGAAAGGCAAGACAGGCCCTGGAGAACAGGGAGCCTTGTTATGCTGATGGGCGGGATGTAAATTGCCAACTGCCTCTCTGGAGGAGTGCATTCTGTTCCCTAAAACAAGTAAAGAACAGAGCTACAGAGCCAAGGGCACTACCAGTCTAGGGAATATACCTTGGGAAAACTGAAAATCAATAAGACAGAGCCACCCCAAAATTTAGGGCTGCACTGCATACAAGGACCTCAACTTGGATACACCTTAAGTATCCCAGAAAATATAAACATGGTTCAAAAAATTGTGGTACTTACGTACGATGGAATATCCCTCAGCCATGAAATCAATGTCATAAGACCAGTAGCAGCAAAATGGGTGGAATCAGGTACGATGATTCTAAGTGAAATAAGTCACACAGAAAAAGAAACTTATCATAAGATATCACTTATGAAGATCCTGTAAACATGGCTACACTTGAACTGAGTTAGGAAAGAGAACAGTGTCTCACATTTAGAAAACACTCTTATACCTGCTTAAGGGGGAAGGAGAGGTGGGGTGATGCATAAAACCAGAGTTTGATATAAGCACAGGTACCGTTCCAAAAACCAACTATGGAATAGACAAGACCTACACCGTCCTCAGCGAAAGGGACTCAAAACCCCATATTTCCCGCAGAGGAAAATATCTGACTAGTAAGAATCTTAAAACCTATGTATTGATATGTCTCCACAAGGGAATCAAGTGTGTCTAGACTGGCATAAACATGGCAGCGAGAATCAGCTCAAACCCACTATAAAAAGGAATTTCAAAAACAAAACAAAAAAACTGGGAAATTCTTTACAATTCCTTCAGGGTCTCTGATGAAGGCTGGAATGACCCTATCTACAACGACAGCTGGATGTGGCATAAGGAGGGACACTTGGGACTGAGACGATTGGTGAGATTGGGTGAGCAAATGCAGACCCTTTAAAGCAATAATGCATGGCACCCATTCCATGGGTCCGAACTCTCCAGGTTGAAGGGAATATTACTACAGCTATAACAAGTGCGGGAAACCTAGAGAACGGACACACTGTGAATACGAAAGGTTTCTAAAACTCAACGCATAGTCCCTCCCCTGGTGCTCCGGTTTGACTTTCCGTCTGCTTTACTATCAACCTCCCAACTTGGAGAGACAGCCCCTTTAACCTCTTGGTTCGCACAGGTTGCCAATTTGGCAGAGGATGAAAGGGAAGAGGGAGAACCAATGAGAGAGTAGCTGTTAGGCATTTGGACGGGCACATATCACTGTAATTTCCCGGCAGGAAGAAGAATTAACCAAATTCTCAGCCACCCACCGGGAACCAGTATAGGTCCTGAACCAAAATTTTGGACTTGCGGTCAGCTCACCAAAAACGAGTTGAAAAATGGAGCTCAGGGGCACAGCAATTCACAAACTGGCCGAGTAATAAAGGACAACTATCGTCCAAAAATCTGTTGAGGGAAGGCAACGAGGCGGACTTGAAAGCGAGGCAGAATAGCAGGAAACAGATTTCAAGAGGTACGTTGGAATCGCCTTTAAAGCACAGGAAGAGGGGCACAACTTCGACAATGATGCACTTGGCCAAAAAGGGCGTATGCGTTTTCTCCTGAATATATTCAGGAGAAAACGCATACGCCCTTTTTGGCCAAGCAAGCAAGCGGGCAATGCAAATCTGCACTACAAAGAAGTATCACTTCCAACCGGTCAAAAGGGACATCCACAAAATGTGTAAGAACAAGTAAGGCAAGACAGGCCCTGGAGAACAGGGAGCCTTGTTATGCTGATGGGCGGGATGTAAATTGCCAACTGCCTCTCTGGAGGAGTGCATTCTGTTCCCTAAAACAAGTAAAGAACAGAGCTACAGAGCCAAGGGCACTACCAGCCTAGGGAATATACCCTGGGAAAACTGAAAATCAATAAGACAGAGCCACCCCAAAATTTAGGGCTGAACTGCATACAAGGGCCTCAACTTGGATACACCTTAAGTATCCCAGAAAATATAAACATGGTTCAAAAAATTGTGGTACTTACGTACAATGGAATATCCCTCAGCTATGAAATCAATGTCATAAGACCAGTAGCAGCAAAATGGGTGGATTCAGGTACGATGATTCTAAGTGAAATAAGTCACACAGAAAAAGAAACTTATCATAAGATATCACTTATGAAGATCCTGTAAACATGGCTACACTTGAACTGAGTTAGGAAAGAGAACAGTGTCTCACATTTAGAAAACACTCTTATACCTGCTTAAGGGGGAAGGAGAGGTGGGGTGATGCATAAAACCAGAGTTTGATATAAGCACAGGTACCATTCCAAAAACCAACTATGGAATAGACAAGACCTACACCGTCATCAGCGAAAGGGACTCAAAACCCCATATTTCCCGCAGAGGAAAGTATCTGACTAGTAAGAATCTTAAAACCTATGTATTGATATGTCTCCATAAGGGAATCAAGTGTGTCTAGACTGGCATAAACATGGCAGCGAGAATCAGCTCAAACCCACTATAAAAAGGATTTTGAAAAACAAAACAAAAAAACTGGGAAATTCTTTACAATTCCTTCAGGGTCTCTGATGAAAGCTGGAATGACCCTATCTACAAGGACAGCTGGATGTGGCATAAGGAGGGACACTTGGGACTGAGACGATTGGTGAGATTGGGTGAGCAAATGCAGACCCTTTAAAGCAATAATGCATGGCCCCCATTCCATGGGTCCGAACTCTCCAGGTTGAAGGGAATATTACTACAGCTATAACGTGTGCGGGAAACCTAGGGAACGGACACACTGTGAATACCAAAGGTTTCTAAAACTCAACGAATAGTCCCTCTCCTGGTGCTCCGGTTTGACTTTCGTCTGCTTTACTATCAACCTCCCAACTTGGAGAGACAGCCCCTTTAACCTCTTGGTTCGCACAGGTTGCCAATTTGGCATAGGATGAAAGGGAAGAGGGAGAACCAATGAGAGAGTAGCTGTTAGGCATTTGGACGGGCACATATCACTGTAATTTCCCGGCAGGAAGAAGAATTAACCAAATTCTCAGCCACCCACCGGGAACCAGTATAGGTCCTGAACCAAAATTTTGGACTTGCGGTCAGCTCACCAAAAACGAGTTGAAAAATGGAGCTCAGGGGCACAGCAATTCACAAACTGGCCGAGTAATAAAGGACAACTATCGTCCAAAAATCTGTTGAGGGAAGGCAACGAGGCGGACTTGAAAGCGAGGCAGAATAGCAGGAAACAGATTTCAAGAGGTACGTTGGAATCGCCTTTAAAGCACAGGAAGAGGGGCACATCTTGGACAATGATGCACTTGGCCAAAAAGGGCGTATGCGTTTTATCCTGAATATATTCAGGAGAAAACGCATACGCCCTTTTTGGCCAAGCAAGCAAGCAGGCAATGCAAATCTGCACTACAAAGAAGTATCACTTCCCCCCGGTCAAAAGGGACATCCACAAAATGTGTAAGAACAAGAAAGGCAAGACAGGCCCTGGAGAACAGGGAGCCTTGTTATGCTGATGGGCGGGATATAAATTGCCAACTGCCTCTCTGGAGGAGTGCATTCTGTTCCCTAAAACAAGTAAAGAACAGAGCTACAGAGCCAAGGGCACTACCAGTCTAGGGAATATACCTTGGGAAAACTGAAAATCAATAAGACAGAGCCATCCCAAAATTTAGGGCTGCACTGCATACAAGGACCTCAACTTGGATACACCTTAAATATCCCAGAAAATATAAACATGGTTCAAAAAATTGTGGTACTTACGTACGATGGAATATCCCTCAGCCATGAAATCAATGTCATAAGACCAGTAGCAGCAAAATGGGTGGATTCAGGTACGATGATTCTAAGTGAAATAAGTCACACAGAAAAAGAAACTTATCATAAGATATCACTTATGAAGATCCTGTAAACATGGCTACACTTGAACTGAGTTAGGAAAGAGAACAGTGTCTCACATTTAGTAAACACTCTTATACCTGCTTAAGGGGGAAGGAGAGGTGGGGTGATGAATAAAACCAGAGTTTGATATAAGCACAGGTACCGTTCCAAAAACCAACTATGGAATAGACAAGACCTACACCGTCCTCAGCGAAAGGGACTCAAAACCTCATATTTCCCGCAGAGGAAAATATCTGACTAGTAAGAATCTTAAAACCTATGTATTGATATGTCTCCATAAGGGAATCAAGTGTGTCTAGACTGGCATAAACATGGCAGCGAGAATCAGCTCAAACCCACTATAAAAAGGAATTTCAAAAACAAAACAAAAAAACTGGGAAATTCTTTACAATTCCTTCAAGGTCTCTGATGCAAGCTGGAATGACCCTATCTACAATGACAGCTGGATGTGGCATAAGGAGGGACACTTGGGACTGAGACGATTGGTGAGATTGGGTGAGCAAATGCAGACCCTTTAAAGCAATAATGCATGGCACCCATTCCATGGGTCCGAACTCTCCAGGTTGAAGGGAATATTACTACAGCTATAACATGTGCGGGAAACCTAGAGAACGGACACACTGTGAATACGAAAGGTTTCTAAAACTCAACGCATAGTCCCTCCCCTGGTGCTCCGGTTTGACTTTCCGTCTGCTTTACTATCAACCTCCCAACTTGGAGAGACAGCCCCTTTAACCTCTTGGTTCGCACAGGTTGCCAATTTGGCAGAGGATGAAAGGGAAGAGGGAGAACCAATGAGAGAGTAGCTGTTAGGCATTTGGACGGGCACATATCACTGTAATTTCCCGGCAGGAAGAAGAATTAACCAAATTCTCAGCCACCCACCGGGAACCAGTATAGGTCCTGAACCAAAATTTTGGACTTGCGGTCAGCTCACCAAAAACGAGTTGAAAAATGGAGCTCAGGGGCACAGCAATTCACAAACTGGCCGAGTAATAAAGGACAACTATCGTCCAAAAATCTGTTGAGGGAAGGCAACGAGGCGGACTTGAAAGCGAGGCAGAATAGCAGGAAACAGATTTCAAGAGGTACGTTGGAATCGCCTTTAAAGCACAGGAAGAGGGGCACAACTTCGACAATGATGCACTTGGCCAAAAAGGGCGTATGCGTTTTCTCCTGAATATATTCAGGAGAAAACGCATACGCCCTTTTTGGCCAAGCAAGCAAGCGGGCAATGCAAATCTGCACTACAAAGAAGTATCACTTCCAACCGGTCAAAAGGGACATCCACAAAATGTGTAAGAACAAGTAAGGCAAGACAGGCCCTGGAGAACAGGGAGCCTTGTTATGCTGATGGGCGGGATGTAAATTGCCAACTGCCTCTCTGGAGGAGTGCATTCTGTTCCCTAAAACAAGTAAAGAACAGAGCTACAGAGCCAAGGGCACTACCAGCCTAGGGAATATACCTTGGGAAAACTGAAAATCAATAAGACAGAGCCACCCCAAAATTTAGGGCTGCACTGCATACAAGGGCCTCAACTTGGATACACCTTAAGTATCCCAGAAAATATAAACATGGTTCAAAAAATTGTGGTACTTACGTACAATGGAATATCCCTCAGCTATGAAATCAATGTCATAAGACCAGTAGCAGCAAAATGGGTGGATTCAGGTACGATGATTCTAAGTGAAATAAGTCACACAGAAAAAGAAACTTATCATAAGATATCACTTATGAAGATCCTGTAAACATGGCTACACTTGAACTGAGTTAGGAAAGAGAACAGTGTCTCACATTTAGAAAACACTCTTATACCTGCTTAAGGGGGAAGGAGAGGTGGGGTGATGCATAAAACCAGAGTTTGATATAAGCACAGGTACCATTCCAAAAACCAACTATGGAATAGACAAGACCTACACCGTCATCAGCGAAAGGGACTCAAAACCCCATATTTCCCGCAGAGGAAAGTATCTGACTAGTAAGAATCTTAAAACCTATGTATTGATATGTCTCCATAAGGGAATCAAGTGTGTCTAGACTGGCATAAACATGGCAGCGAGAATCAGCTCAAACCCACTATAAAAAGGATTTTGAAAAACAAAACAAAAAAACTGGGAAATTCTTTACAATTCCTTCAGGGTCTCTGATGAAAGCTGGAATGACCCTATCTACAAGGACAGCTGGATGTGGCATAAGGAGGGACACTTGGGACTGAGACGATTGGTGAGATTGGGTGAGCAAATGCAGACCCTTTAAAGCAATAATGCATGGCCCCCATTCCATGGGTCCGAACTCTCCAGGTTGAAGGGAATATTACTACAGCTATAACGTGTGCGGGAAACCTAGGGAACGGACACACTGTGAATACCAAAGGTTTCTAAAACTCAACGAATAGTCCCTCTCCTGGTGCTCCGGTTTGACTTTCGTCTGCTTTACTATCAACCTCCCAACTTGGAGAGACAGCCCCTTTAACCTCTTGGTTCGCACAGGTTGCCAATTTGGCATAGGATGAAAGGGAAGAGGGAGAACCAATGAGAGAGTAGCTGTTAGGCATTTGGACGGGCACATATCACTGTAATTTCCCGGCAGGAAGAAGAATTAACCAAATTCTCAGCCACCCACCGGGAACCAGTATAGGTCCTGAACCAAAATTTTGGACTTGCGGTCAGCTCACCAAAAACGAGTTGAAAAATGGAGCTCAGGGGCACAGCAATTCACAAACTGGCCGAGTAATAAAGGACAACTATCGTCCAAAAATCTGTTGAGGGAAGGCAACGAGGCGGACTTGAAAGCGAGGCAGAATAGCAGGAAACAGATTTCAAGAGGTACGTTGGAATCGCCTTTAAAGCACAGGAAGAGGGGCACATCTTGGACAATGATGCACTTGGCCAAAAAGGGCGTATGCGTTTTATCCTGAATATATTCAGGAGAAAACGCATACGCCCTTTTTGGCCAAGCAAGCAAGCAGGCAATGCAAATCTGCACTACAAAGAAGTATCACTTCCCCCCGGTCAAAAGGGACATCCACAAAATGTGTAAGAACAAGAAAGGCAAGACAGGCCCTGGAGAACAGGGAGCCTTGTTATGCTGATGGGCGGGATATAAATTGCCAACTGCCTCTCTGGAGGAGTGCATTCTGTTCCCTAAAACAAGTAAAGAACAGAGCTACAGAGCCAAGGGCACTACCAGTCTAGGGAATATACCTTGGGAAAACTGAAAATCAATAAGACAGAGCCATCCCAAAATTTAGGGCTGCACTGCATACAAGGACCTCAACTTGGATACACCTTAAATATCCCAGAAAATATAAACATGGTTCAAAAAATTGTGGTACTTACGTACGATGGAATATCCCTCAGCCATGAAATCAATGTCATAAGACCAGTAGCAGCAAAATGGGTGGATTCAGGTACGATGATTCTAAGTGAAATAAGTCACACAGAAAAAGAAACTTATCATAAGATATCACTTATGAAGATCCTGTAAACATGGCTACACTTGAACTGAGTTAGGAAAGAGAACAGTGTCTCACATTTAGAAAACACTCTTATACCTGCTTAAGGGGGAAGGAGAGGTGGGGTGATGAATAAAACCAGAGTTTGATATAAGCACAGGTACCGTTCCAAAAACCAACTATGGAATAGACAAGACCTACACCGTCCTCAGCGAAAGGGACTCAAAACCTCATATTTCCCGCAGAGGAAAATATCTGACTAGTAAGAATCTTAAAACCTATGTATTGATATGTCTCCATAAGGGAATCAAGTGTGTCTAGACTGGCATAAACATGGCAGCGAGAATCAGCTCAAACCCACTATAAAAAGGAATTTCAAAAACAAAACAAAAAAACTGGGAAATTCTTTACAATTCCTTCAAGGTCTCTGATGAAAGCTGGAATGACCCTATCTACAATGACAGCTGGATGTGGCATAAGGAGGGACACTTGGGACTGAGACGATTGGTGAGATTGGGTGAGCAAATGCAGACCCTTTAAAGCAATAATGCATGGCACCCATTCCATGGGTCCGAACTCTCCAGGTTGAAGGGAATGTTACTACAGCTATAACATGTGCGGGAAACCTAGAGAACGGACACACTGTGAATACGAAAGGTTTCTAAAACTCAACGAATAGTCCCTCTCCTGGTGCTCCGGTTTGACTTTCCGTCTGCTTTACTATCAACCTCCCAACTTGGAGAGACAGCCCCTTTAACCTCTTGGTTCGCACAGGTTGCCAATTTGGCAGAGGATGAAAGGGAAGAGGGAGAACGAATGAGAGAGTAGCTGTTAGGCATTTGGAGGTGCACATATCACTGTAATTTCCCGGCAGGAAGAAGAATTAACCAAATTCTCAGCCACCCACCGGGAACCAGTATAGGTCCTGAAGCAAAATTTTGGACTTGCGGTCAGCTCACCAAAAACGAGTTGAAAAATGGAGCTCAGGGGCACAGCAATTCACAAACTGGCCGAGTAATAAAGGACAACTATCGTCCAAAAATCTGTTGAGGGAAGGCAACGAGGCGGACTTGAAAGCGAGGCAGAATAGCAGGAAACAGATTTCAAGAGGTACGTTGGAATCGCCTTTAAAGCACAGGAAGAGGGGCACATCTTGGACAATGATGCACTTGGCCAAAAAGGGCGTATGCGTTTTATCCTGAATATATTCAGGAGAAAACGCATACGCCCTTTTTGGCCAAGCAAGCAAGCAGGCAAGGCAAATCTGCACTACAAAGAAGTATCACTTCCCACCGGTCAAAAGGGACATCCATAAAATGTGTAAGAACAAGAAAAGCAAGACAGGCCCTGGAGAACAGGGAGCCTTGTTATGCTGATGGGTGGGATGTAAATTGCCAACTGCCTCTCTGGAGGAGTGCATTCTGTTCCCTAAAACAAGTAAAGAACAGAGCTACAGAGCCAAGGGCACTACCAGTCTAGGGAATATACCTTGGGAAAACTGAAAATCAATAAGACAGAGCCACCCCAAAATTTAGGGCTGCACTGCATACAAGGACCTCAACTTGGATACACCTTAAATATCCCAGAAAATATAAACATGGTTCAAAAAATTGTGGTACTTACGTACGATGGAATATCCCTCAGCCATGAAATCAATGTCATAAGACCAGTAGCAGCAAAATGGGTGGATTCAGGTACGATGATTCTAAGTGAAATAAGTCACACAGAAAAAGAAACTTATCATAAGATATCACTTATGAAGATCCTGTAAACATGGCTACACTTGAACTGAGTTAGGAAAGAGAACAGTGTCTCACATTTAGAAAACACTCTTATACCTGCTTAAGGGGGAAGGAGAGGTGGGGTGATGAATAAAACCAGAGTTTGATATAAGCACAGGTACCGTTCCAAAAACCAACTATGGAATAGACAAGACCTACACCGTCCTCAGCGAAAGGGACTCAAAACCTCATATTTCCCGCAGAGGAAAATATCTGACTAGTAAGAATCTTAAAACCTATGTATTGATATGTCTCCATAAGGGAATCAAGTGTGTCTAGACTGGCATAAACATGGCAGCGAGAATCAGCTCAAACCCACTATAAAAAGGAATTTCAAAAACAAAACAAAAAAACTGGGAAATTCTTTACAATTCCTTCAGGGTCTCTGATGAAAGCTGGAATGACCCTATCTACAATGACAGCTGGATGTGGCATAAGGAGGGACACTTGGGACTGAGACGATTGGTGAGATTGGGTGAGCAAATGCAGACCCTTTAAAGCAATAATGCATGGCACCCATTCCATGGGTCCGAACTCTCCAGGTTGAAGGGAATATTACTACAGCTATAACATGTGCGGGAAACCTAGGGAACGGACACACTGTGAATACGAAAGGTTTCTAAAACTCAACGCATAGTCCCTCTCCTGGTGCTCCGGTTTGACTTTCCGTCTGCTTTACTATCAACCTCCCAACATGGAGAGACAGCCCCTTTAACCTCTTGGTTCGCACAGGTTGCCAATTTGGCAGAGGATGAAAGGGAAGAGGGAGAACCAATGAGACAGTAGCTGTTAGGCATTTGGATGGGCACATATCACTGTAATTTCCCGGCAGGAAGAAGAATTAACCAAATTCTCAGCCACCCACCGGGAACCAGTATAGGTCCTGAACCAAAATTTTGGACTTGCGGTCAGCTCACCAAAAACGAGTTGAAAAATGGAGCTCAGGGGCACAGCAATTCACAAACTGGCCGAGTAATAAAGGACAACTATCGTCCAAAAATCTGTTGAGGGAAGGCAACGAGGCGGACTTGAAAGCGAGGCACAATAGCAGGAAACAGATTTCAAGAGGTACGTTGGAATCGCCTTTAAAGCACAGGAAGAGGGGCACAACTTCGACAATGATGCACTTGGCCAAAAAGGGCGTATGTGTTTTCTCCTGAATATATTCAGGAGAAAACGCATACGCCCTTTTTGGCCAAGCAAGCAAGCGGGCAATGCAAATCTGCACTACAAAGAAGTATCACTTCCCACCGGTCAAAAGGGACATCCACAAAATGTGTAAGAACAAGAAAGGCAAGACAGGCCCTGGAGAACAGGGAGCCTTGTTATGCTGATGGGCGGGATGTAAATTGCCAACTGCCTCTCTGGAGGAGTGCATTCTGTTCCCTAAAACAAGTAAAGAACAGAGCTACAGAGCCAAGGGCACTACCAGTCTAGGGAATATACCTTGGGAAAACTGAAAATCAATAAGACAGAGCCACCCCAAAATTTAGGGCTGCACTGCATACAAGGACCTCAACTTGGATACACCTTAAGTATCCCAGAAAATATAAACATGGTTCAAAAAATTGTGGTACTTACGTACGATGGAATATCCCTCAGCCATGAAATCAATGTCAAAAGACCAGTAGCAGCAAAATGGGTGGATTCAGGTACGATGATTCTAAGTGAAATAAGTCACACAGAAAAAGAAACTTATCATAAGATATCACTTATGAAGATCCTGTAAACATGGCTACACTTGAACTGAGTTAGGAAAGAGAACAGTGTCTCACATTTAGAAAACACTCTTATACCTGCTTAAGGGGGAAGGAGAAGTGGGGTGATGCATAAAACCAGAGTTTGATATAAGCACAGGTACCGTTCCAAAAACCAACTATGGAATAGACAAGACCTACACCGTCCTCAGCGAAAGGGACTCAAAACCCCATATTTCCCGCAGAGGAAAATATCTGACTAGTAAGAATCTTAAAACCTATGTATTGATATGTTTCCGTAAGGGAATCAAGTGTGTCTAGACTGGCATAAACATGGCAGCGAGAATCAGCTCAAACCCACTATAAAAAGGAATTTCAAAAACAAAACAAAAAAACTGGGAAATTCTTTACAATTCCTTCAAGGACTCTGATGAAAGCTGGAATGACAATATCTACAACGACAGCTGGATGTGGCATAAGGAGGGACACTTGGGACTGAGACGATTGGTGAGATTGGGTGAGCAAATGCAGACCCTTTAAAGCAATAATGCATGGCACCCATTCCATGGGTCCGAACTCTCCAGGTTGAAGGGAATATTACTACAGCTATAACATGTGCGGGAAACCTAGAGAAAGGACACACTGTGAATACGAAAGGTTTCTAAATCTCAACGCATAGTCCCTCCCCTGGTTCTCCGGTTTGACTTTCCGTCTGCTTTACTATCAACCTCCCAACTTGGAGAGACAGCCCCTTTAACCTCTTGGTTCGCACAGGTTGCCAATTTGGCAGAGGATGAAAGGGAAGAGGGAGAACCAATGAGAGAGTAGCTGTTAGGCAATTGGACGGGCACATATCACTGTAATTTCCCGGCAGGAAGAAGAATTAACCAAATTCTCAGCCACCCACCGGGAACCAGTATAGGTCCTGAACCAAAATTTTGGACGCGGTCAGCTCACCAAAAGCGAGTTGAAAAATGGAGCTCAGGGGCACAGCAATTCACAAACTGGCCGAGTAATAAAGGACAACTATCGTCCAAAAATCTGTTGAGGGAAGGCAACGAGGCGGACTTGAAAGCGAGGCAGAATAGCAGGAAACAGATTTCAAGAGGTACGTTGGAATCGCCTTTAAAGCACAGGAAGAGGGGCACAACTTCGACAATGATGCACTTGGCCAAAAAGGGCGTATGCGTTTTCTCCTGAATATATTCAGGAGAAAATGCATACGCCCTTTTTGGCCAAGCAAGCAAGCGGGCAATGCAAATCTGCACTACAAAGAAGTATCACTTCCCACCGGTCAAAAGGGACATCCACAAAATGTGTAAGAACAAGAAAGGCAAGACAGGCCCTGGAGAACAGGGAGCCTTGTTATGCTGATGGGCGGGATGTAAATTGCCAACTGCCTCTCTGGAGGAGTGCATTCTGTTCCCTAAAACAAGTAAAGAACAGAGCTACAGAGCCAAGGGCACTACCAGTCTAGGGAATATACCTTGGGAAAACTGAAAATCAATAAGACAGAGCCACCCCAAAATTTAGGGCTGCACTGCATACAAGGACCTCAACTTGGATATACCTTAAGTATCCCAGAAAATATAAACATGGTTCAAAAAATTGTGGTACTTACGTACGATGGAATATCCCTCAGCCATGTAATCAATGTCATAAGACCAGTAGCAGCAAAATGGGTGGATTCAGGTACGATGATTCTAAGTGAAATAAGTCACACAGAAAAAGAAACTTATCATAAGATATCACTTATGAAGATCCTGTAAACATGGCTACACTTGAACTGAGTTAGGAAAGAGAACAGTGTCTCACATTTAGAAAACACTCTTATACCTGCTTAAGGGGGAAGGAGAGGTGGGGTGATGCATAAAACCAGAGTTTGATATAAGCACAGGTACCGTTCCGAAAACCAACTATGGAATAGACAAGACCTACACCGTCCTCAGCGAAAGGGACTCAAAACCCCATATTTCCCGCAGAGGAAAATATCTGACTAGTAAGAATCTTAAAACCTATGTATTGATATGTCTCCGTAAGGGAATCAAGTGTGTCTAGACTGGCATAAACATGGCAGCGAGAATCAGCTCAAACCCACTATAAAAAGGAATTTCAAAAACAAAACAAAAAAACTGGGAAATTCTTTACAATTCCTTCAGGGTCTCTGATGAAAGCTGGAATGACCCTATCTACAACGACAGCTGGATGTGGCATAAGGAGGGACACTTGGGACTGAGACGATTGGTGAGATTGGGTGAGCAAATGCAGACCCTTTAAAGCAATAATGCATGGCACCCATTCCATGGGTCCGAACTCTCCAGGTTGAAGGGAATATTACTACAGCTATAACATGTGCGGGAAACCTAGAGAACGGACACACTGTGAATACGAAAGGTTTCTAAAACTCAACGAATAGTCCCTCTCCTGGTGCTCCGGTTTGACTTTCCGTCTGCTTTACTATCAACCTCCCAACTTGGAGAGACAGCCCCTTTAACCTCTTGGTTCGCACAGGTTGCCAATTTGGCAGTGGATGAAAGGGAAGAGGGAGAACCAATGAGAGAGTAGCTGTTAGGCATTTGGACGGGCACATATCACTGTAATTTCCCGGCAGGAAGAAGAATTAACCAAATTCTCAGCCACCCACCGGGAACCAGTATAGGTCCTGAACCAAAATTTTGGACTTGCGGTCAGCTCACCAAAAACGAGTTGAAAAATGGAGCTCAGGGGCACAGCAATTCACAAACTGGCCGAGTAATAAAGGACAACTATCGTCCAAAAATCTGTTGAGGGAAGGCAACGAGGCGGACTTGAAAGCGAGGCTGAATAGCAGGAAACAGATTTCAAGAGGTACGTTGGAATCACCTTTAAAGCACAGGAAGAGGGGCACAACTTCGACAATGATGCACTTGGCCAAAAAGGGCGTATGCGTTTTCTCCTGAATATATTCAGGAGAAAACGCATACGCCCTTTTTGGCCAAGCAAGCAAGCGGGCAATGCAAATCTGCACTACAAAGAAGTATCATTTCCCACCGGTCAAAAGGGACATCCACAAAATGTGTAAGAACAAGAAAGGCAAGACAGGCCCTGGAGAACAGGGAGCCTTGTTATGCTGATGGGCGGGATGTAAATTGCCAACTGCCTCTCTGGAGGAGTGCATTCTGTTCCCTAAAACAAGTAAAGAACAGAGCTACAGAGCCAAGGGCACTACCAGTCTAGGGAATATACCTTGGGAAAACTGAAAATCAATAAGACAGAGCCACCCCAAAATTTAGGGCTGCACTGCATACAAGGACCTCAACTTGGATACACCTTAAGTATCCCAGAAAATATAAACATGGTTCAAAAAATTGTGGTACTTACGTACGATGGAATATCCCTCAGCCATGAAATCAATGTCATAAGACCAGTAGCAGCAAAATGGGTGGATTCAGGTACGATGATTCTAAGTGAAATAAGTCACACAGAAAAAGAAACTTATAATAAGATATCACTTATGAAGATCCTGTAAACATGGCTACACTTGAACTGAGTTAGGAAAGAGAACAGTGTCTCACATTTAGAAAACACTCTTATACCTGCTTAAGGGGGAAGGAGAGGTGGGGTGATGCATAAAACCAGAGTTTGATATAAGCACAGGTACCGTTCCAAAAACCAACTATGGAATAGACAAGACCTACACCGTCCTCAGCGAAAGGGACTCAAAACCCCATATTTCCCGCAGAGGAAAATATCTGACTAGTAAGAATCTTAAAACCTATGTATTGATATGTCTCCGTAAGGGAATCAAGTGTGTCTAGACTGGCATAAACATGGCAGCGAGAATCAGCTCAAACCCACTATAAAAAGGAATTTCAAAAACAAAACAAAAAAACTGGGAAATTCTTTACAATTCCTTCAGGGTCTCTGATGAAGGCTGGAATGACCCTATCTACAACGACAGCTGGATGTGGCATAAGGAGGGACACTTGGGACTGAGACGATTGGTGAGATTGGGTGAGCAAATGCAGACCCTTTAAAGCAATAATGCATGGCACCCATTCCATGGGTCCGAACTCTCCAGGTTGAAGGGAATATTACTACAGATATAACATGTGCGGGAAACCTAGAGAACGGACACACTGTGAATACGAAAGGTTTCTAAATCTCAACGCATAGTCCCTCCCCTGGTGCTCCGGTTTGACTTTCCATCTGCTTTACTATCAACCTCCCAACTTGGAGAGACAGCCCCTTTAACCTCTTGGTTCGCACAGGTTGCCAATTTGGCAGAGGATGAAAGGGAAGAGGGAGAACCAATGAGAGAGTAGCTGTTAGGCATTTGGACGGGCACATATCACTGTAATTTCCTGGCAGGAAGAAGAATTAACCAAATTCTCAGCCACCCACCGGGAACCAGTATAGGTCCTGAACCAAAATTTTGGACTTGTGGTCAGCTCACCAAAAGCGAGTTGAAAAATGGAGCTCAGGGGCACAGCAATTCACAAACTGGCCGAGTAATAAAGGACAACTTTCGTCCAAAAATCTGTTGAGGGAAGGCAACGAGGCGGACTTGAAAGCGAGGCTGAATAGCAGGAAACAGATTTCAAGAGGTACGTTGGAATCGCCTTTAAAGCACAGGAAGAGGGGCACAACTTCGACAATGATGCACTTGGCCAAAAAGGGCGTATGCGTTTTCTCCTGAATATATTCAGGAGAAAACGCATACGCCCTTTTTGGCCAAGCAAGCAAGCGGGCAATGCAAATCTGCACTACAAAGAAGTATCACTTCCCACCGGTCAAAAGGGACATCCACAAAATGTGTAAGAACAAGAAAGGCAAGACAGGCCCTAGAGAACAGGGAGCCTTGTTATGCTGATGGGCGGGATGTAAATTGCCAACTGCCTCTCTGGAGGAGTGCATTCTGTTCCCTAAAACAAGTAAAGAACAGAGCTACAGAGCCAAGGGCACTACCAGTCTAGGGAATATACCTTGGGAAAACTGAAAATCAATAAGACATAGCCACCCCAAAATTTAGGGCTGCACTGCATACAAGGACCTCAACTTGGATACACCTTAAGTATCCCAGAAAATATAAACATGGTTCAAAAAATTGTGGTACTTACGTACGATGGAATATCCCTCAGCCATGAAATCAATGTCATAAGACCAGTAGCAGCAAAATGGGTGGATTCAGGTACGATGATTCTAAGTGAAATAAGTCACACAGAAAAAGAAACTTATCATAAGATATCACTTATGAAGATCCTGTAAACATGGCTACACTTGAACTGAGTTAGGAAAGAGAACAGTGTCTCACATTTAGAAAACACTCTTATACCTGCTTAAGGGGGAAGGAGAGGTGGGGTGATGCATAAAACCAGAGTTTGATATAAGCACAGGTACCGTTCCGAAAACCAACTATGGAATAGACAAGACCTACACCGTCCTCAGCGAAAGGGACTCAAAACCCCATATTTCCCGCAGAGGAAAATATCTGACTAGTAAGAATCTTAAAACCTATGTATTGATATGTCTCCGTAAGGGAATCAAGTGTGTCTAGACTGGCATAAACATGGCAGCGAGAATCAGCTCAAACCCACTATAAAAAGGAATTTCAAAAACAAAACAAAAAAACTGGGAAATTCTTTACAATTCCTTCAGGGTCTCTGATGAAAGCTGGAATGACCCTATCTACAACGACAGCTGGATGTGGCATAAGGAGGGACACTTGGGACTGAGACGATTGGTGAGATTGGGTGAGCAAATGCAGACCCTTTAAAGCAATAATGCATGGCACCCATTCCATGGGTCCGAACTCTCCAGGTTGAAGGGAATATTACTACAGCTATAACATGTGCGGGAAACCTAGAGAACGGACACACTGTGAATACGAAAGGTTTCTAAAACTCAACACATAGTCCCTCCCCTGGTGCTCCGGTTTGACTTTCCGTCTGCTTTACTATCAACCTCCCAACTTGGAGAGACAGCCCCTTTAACCTCTTGGTTCGCACAGGTTGCCAATTTGGCAGAGGATGAAAGGGAAGAGGGAGAACCAATGAGAGAGTAGCTGTTAGGCATTTGGACGGGCACATATCACTGTAATTTCCCGGCAGGAAGAAGAATTAACCAAATTCTCAGCCACCCACCGGGAACCAGTATAGGTCCTGAACCAAAATTTTGGACTTGCGGTCAGCTCACCAAAAACGAGTTGAAAAATGGAGCTCAGGGGCACAGCAATTCACAAACTGGCCGAGTAATAAAGGACAACTATCGTCCAAAAATCTGTTGAGGGAAGGCAACGAGGCGGACTTGAAAGCGAGGCAGAATAGCAGGAAACAGATTTCAAGAGGTACGTTGGAATCGCCTTTAAAGCACAGGAAGAGGGGCACAACTTCGACAATGATGCACTTGGCCAAAAAGGGCGTATGCGTTTTCTCCTGAATATATTCAGGAGAAAACGCATACGCCCTTTTTGGCCAAGCAAGCAAGCGGGCAATGCAAATCTGCACTACAAAGAAGTATCACTTCCAACCGGTCAAAAGGGACATCCACAAAATGTGTAAGAACAAGTAAGGCAAGACAGGCCCTGGAGAACAGGGAGCCTTGTTATGCTGATGGGCGGGATGTAAATTGCCAACTGCCTCTCTGGAGGAGTGCATTCTGTTCCCTAAAACAAGTAAAGAACAGAGCTACAGAGCCAAGGGCACTACCAGCCTAGGGAATATACCTTGGGAAAACTGAAAATCAATAAGACAGAGCCACCCCAAAATTTAGGGCTGCACTGCATACAAGGGCCTCAACTTGGATACACCTTAAGTATCCCAGAAAATATAAACATGGTTCAAAAAATTGTGGTACTTACGTACAATGGAATATCCCTCAGCTATGAAATCAATGTCATAAGACCAGTAGCAGCAAAATGGGTGGATTCAGGTACGATGATTCTAAGTGAAATAAGTCACACAGAAAAAGAAACTTATCATAAGATATCACTTATGAAGATCCTGTAAACATGGCTACACTTGAACTGAGTTAGGAAAGAGAACAGTGTCTCACATTTAGAAAACACTCTTATACCTGCTTAAGGGGGAAGGAGAGGTGGGGTGATGCATAAAACCAGAGTTTGATATAAGCACAGGTACCATTCCAAAAACCAACTATGGAATAGACAAGACCTACACCGTCATCAGCGAAAGGGACTCAAAACCCCATATTTCCCGCAGAGGAAAGTATCTGACTAGTAAGAATCTTAAAACCTATGTATTGATATGTCTCCATAAGGGAATCAAGTGTGTCTAGACTGGCATAAACATGGCAGCGAGAATCAGCTCAAACCCACTATAAAAAGGATTTTGAAAAACAAAACAAAAAAACTGGGAAATTCTTTACAATTCCTTCAGGGTCTCTGATGAAAGCTGGAATGACCCTATCTACAAGGACAGCTGGATGTGGCATAAGGAGGGACACTTGGGACTGAGACGATTGGTGAGATTGGGTGAGCAAATGCAGACCCTTTAAAGCAATAATGCATGGCCCCCATTCCATGGGTCCGAACTCTCCAGGTTGAAGGGAATATTACTACAGCTATAACGTGTGCGGGAAACCTAGGGAACGGACACACTGTGAATACCAAAGGTTTCTAAAACTCAACGAATAGTCCCTCTCCTGGTGCTCCGGTTTGACTTTCGTCTGCTTTACTATCAACCTCCCAACTTGGAGAGACAGCCCCTTTAACCTCTTGGTTCGCACAGGTTGCCAATTTGGCATAGGATGAAAGGGAAGAGGGAGAACCAATGAGAGAGTAGCTGTTAGGCATTTGGACGGGCACATATCACTGTAATTTCCCGGCAGGAAGAAGAATTAACCAAATTCTCAGCCACCCACCGGGAACCAGTATAGGTCCTGAACCAAAATTTTGGACTTGCGGTCAGCTCACCAAAAACGAGTTGAAAAATGGAGCTCAGGGGCACAGCAATTCACAAACTGGCCGAGTAATAAAGGACAACTATCGTCCAAAAATCTGTTGAGGGAAGGCAACGAGGCGGACTTGAAAGCGAGGCAGAATAGCAGGAAACAGATTTCAAGAGGTACGTTGGAATCGCCTTTAAAGCACAGGAAGAGGGGCACATCTTGGACAATGATGCACTTGGCCAAAAAGGGCGTATGCGTTTTATCCTGAATATATTCAGGAGAAAACGCATACGCCCTTTTTGGCCAAGCAAGCAAGCAGGCAATGCAAATCTGCACTACAAAGAAGTATCACTTCCCCCCGGTCAAAAGGGACATCCACAAAATGTGTAAGAACAAGAAAGGCAAGACAGGCCCTGGAGAACAGGGAGCCTTGTTATGCTGATGGGCGGGATATAAATTGCCAACTGCCTCTCTGGAGGAGTGCATTCTGTTCCCTAAAACAAGTAAAGAACAGAGCTACAGAGCCAAGGGCACTACCAGTCTAGGGAATATACCTTGGGAAAACTGAAAATCAATAAGACAGAGCCATCCCAAAATTTAGGGCTGCACTGCATACAAGGACCTCAACTTGGATACACCTTAAATATCCCAGAAAATATAAACATGGTTCAAAAAATTGTGGTACTTACGTACGATGGAATATCCCTCAGCCATGAAATCAATGTCATAAGACCAGTAGCAGCAAAATGGGTGGATTCAGGTACGATGATTCTAAGTGAAATAAGTCACACAGAAAAAGAAACTTATCATAAGATATCACTTATGAAGATCCTGTAAACATGGCTACACTTGAACTGAGTTAGGAAAGAGAACAGTGTCTCACATTTAGAAAACACTCTTATACCTGCTTAAGGGGGAAGGAGAGGTGGGGTGATGAATAAAACCAGAGTTTGATATAAGCACAGGTACCGTTCCAAAAACCAACTATGGAATAGACAAGACCTACACCGTCCTCAGCGAAAGGGACTCAAAACCTCATATTTCCCGCAGAGGAAAATATCTGACTAGTAAGAATCTTAAAACCTATGTATTGATATGTCTCCATAAGGGAATCAAGTGTGTCTAGACTGGCATAAACATGGCAGCGAGAATCAGCTCAAACCCACTATAAAAAGGAATTTCAAAAACAAAACAAAAAAACTGGGAAATTCTTTACAATTCCTTCAAGGTCTCTGATGAAAGCTGGAATGACCCTATCTACAATGACAGCTGGATGTGGCATAAGGAGGGACACTTGGGACTGAGACGATTGGTGAGATTGGGTGAGCAAATGCAGACCCTTTAAAGCAATAATGCATGGCACCCATTCCATGGGTCCGAACTCTCCAGGTTGAAGGGAATGTTACTACAGCTATAACATGTGCGGGAAACCTAGAGAACGGACACACTGTGAATACGAAAGGTTTCTAAAACTCAACGAATAGTCCCTCTCCTGGTGCTCCGGTTTGACTTTCCGTCTGCTTTACTATCAACCTCCCAACTTGGAGAGACAGCCCCTTTAACCTCTTGGTTCGCACAGGTTGCCAATTTGGCAGAGGATGAAAGGGAAGAGGGAGAACCAATGAGAGAGTAGCTGTTAGGCATTTGGAGGTGCACATATCACTGTAATTTCCCGGCAGGAAGAAGAATTAACCAAATTCTCAGCCACCCACCGGGAACCAGTATAGGTCCTGAAGCAAAATTTTGGACTTGCGGTCAGCTCACCAAAAACGAGTTGAAAAATGGAGCTCAGGGGCACAGCAATTCACAAACTGGCCGAGTAATAAAGGACAACTATCGTCCAAAAATCTGTTGAGGGAAGGCAACGAGGCGGACTTGAAAGCGAGGCAGAATAGCAGGAAACAGATTTCAAGAGGTACGTTGGAATCGCCTTTAAAGCACAGGAAGAGGGGCACATCTTGGACAATGATGCACTTGGCCAAAAAGGGCGTATGCGTTTTATCCTGAATATATTCAGGAGAAAACGCATACGCCCTTTTTGGCCAAGCAAGCAAGCAGGCAATGCAAATCTGCACTACAAAGAAGTATCACTTCCCACCGGTCAAAAGGGACATCCATAAAATGTGTAAGAACAAGAAAAGCAAGACAGGCCCTGGAGAACAGGGAGCCTTGTTATGCTGATGGGTGGGATGTAAATTGCCAACTGCCTCTCTGGAGGAGTGCATTCTGTTCCCTAAAACAAGAAAAGAACAGAGCTACAGAGCCAAGGGCACTACCAGTCTAGGGAATATACCTTGGGAAAACTGAAAATCAATAAGACAGAGCCACCCCAAAATTTAGGGCTGCACTGCATACAAGGACCTCAACTTGGATACACCTTAAATATCCCAGAAAATATAAACATGGTTCAAAAAATTGTGGTACTTACGTACGATGGAATATCCCTCAGCCATGAAATCAATGTCATAAGACCAGTAGCAGCAAAATGGGTGGATTCAGGTACGATGATTCTAAGTGAAATAAGTCACACAGAAAAAGAAACTTATCATAAGATATCACTTATGAAGATCCTGTAAACATGGCTACACTTGAACTGAGTTAGGAAAGAGAACAGTGTCTCACATTTAGAAAACACTCTTATACCTGCTTAAGGGGGAAGGAGAGGTGGGGTGATGAATAAAACCAGAGTTTGATATAAGCACAGGTACCGTTCAAAAACCAACTATGGAATAGACAAGACCTACACCGTCCTCAGCGAAAGGGACTCAAAACCTCATATTTCCCGCAGAGGAAAATATCTGACTAGTAAGAATCTTAAAACCTATGTATTGATATGTCTCCATAAGGGAATCAAGTGTGTCTAGACTGGCATAAACATGGCAGCGAGAATCAGCTCAAACCCACTATAAAAAGGAATTTCAAAAACAAAACAAAAAAACTGGGAAATTCTTTACAATTCCTTCAGGGTCTCTGATGAAAGCTGGAATGACCCTATCTACAATGACAGCTGGATGTGGCATAAGGAGGGACACTTGGGACTGAGACGATTGGTGAGATTGGGTGAGCAAATGCAGACCCTTTAAAGCAATAATGCATGGCACCCATTCCATGGGTCCGAACTCTCCAGGTTGAAGGGAATATTACTACAGCTATAACATGTGCGGGAAACCTAGGGAACGGACACACTGTGAATACGAAAGGTTTCTAAAACTCAACGCATAGTCCCTCTCCTGGTGCTCCGGTTTGACTTTCCGTCTGCTTTACTATCAACCTCCCAACTTGGAGAGACAGCCCCTTTAACCTCTTGGTTCGCACAGGTTGCCAATTTGGCAGAGGATGAAAGGGAAGAGGGAGAACCAATGAGACAGTAGCTGTTAGGCATTTGGATGGGCACATATCACTGTAATTTCCCGGCAGGAAGAAGAATTAACCAAATTCTCAGCCACCCACCGGGAACCAGTATAGGTCCTGAACCAAAATTTTGGACTTGCGGTCAGCTCACCAAAAACGAGTTGAAAAATGGAGCTCAGGGGCACAGCAATTCACAAACTGGCCGAGTAATAAAGGACAACTATCGTCCAAAAATCTGTTGAGGGAAGGCAACGAGGCGGACTTGAAAGCGAGGCACAATAGCAGGAAACAGATTTCAAGAGGTACGTTGGAATCGCCTTTAAAGCACAGGAAGAGGGGCACAACTTCGACAATGATGCACTTGGCCAAAAAGGGCGTATGTGTTTTCTCCTGAATATATTCAGGAGAAAACGCATACGCCCTTTTTGGCCAAGCAAGCAAGCGGGCAATGCAAATCTGCACTACAAAGAAGTATCACTTCCCACCGGTCAAAAGGGACATCCACAAAATGTGTAAGAACAAGAAAGGCAAGACAGGCCCTGGAGAACAGGGAGCCTTGTTATGCTGATGGGCGGGATGTAAATTGCCAACTGCCTCTCTGGAGGAGTGCATTCTGTTCCCTAAAACAAGTAAAGAACAGAGCTACAGAGCCAAGGGCACTACCAGTCTAGGGAATATACCTTGGGAAAACTGAAAATCAATAAGACATAGCCACCCCAAAATTTAGGGCTGCACTGCATACAAGGACCTCAACTTGGATACACCTTAAGTATCCCAGAAAATATAAACATGGTTCAAAAAATTGTGGTACTTACGTACGATGGAATATCCCTCAGCCATGAAATCAATGTCATAAGACCAGTAGCAGCAAAATGGGTGGATTCAGGTACGATGATTCTAAGTGAAATAAGTCACACAGAAAAAGAAACTTATCATAAGATATCACTTATGAAGATCCTGTAAACATGGCTACACTTGAACTGAGTTAGGAAAGAGAACAGTGTCTCACATTTAGAAAACACTCTTATACCTGCTTAAGGGGGAAGGAGAAGTGGGGTGATGCATAAAACCAGAGTTTGATATAAGCACAGGTACCGTTCCAAAAACCAACTATGGAATAGACAAGACCTACACCGTCCTCAGCGAAAGGGACTCAAAACCCCATATTTCCCGCAGAGGAAAATATCTGACTAGTAAGAATCTTAAAACCTATGTATTGATATGTTTCCGTAAGGGAATCAAGTGTGTCTAGACTGGCATAAACATGGCAGCGAGAATCAGCTCAAACCCACTATAAAAAGGAATTTCAAAAACAAAACAAAAAAACTGGGAAATTCTTTACAATTCCTTCAAGGACTCTGATGAAAGCTGGAATGACACTATCTACAACGACAGCTGGATGTGGCATAAGGAGGGACACTTGGGACTGAGACGATTGGTGAGATTGGGTGAGCAAATGCAGACCCTTTAAAGCAATAATGCATGGCACCCATTCCATGGGTCCGAACTCTCCAGGTTGAAGGGAATATTACTACAGCTATAACATGTGCGGGAAACCTAGAGAAAGGACACACTGTGAATACGAAAGGTTTCTAAATCTCAACGCATAGTCCCTCCCCTGGTTCTCCGGTTTGACTTTCCGTCTGCTTTACTATCAACCTCCCAACTTGGAGAGACAGCCCCTTTAACCTCTTGGTTCGCACAGGTTGCCAATTTGGCAGAGGATGAAAGGGAAGAGGGAGAACCAATGAGAGAGTAGCTGTTAGGCAATTGGACGGGCACATATCACTGTAATTTCCCGGCAGGAAGAAGAATTAACCAAATTCTCAGCCACCCACCGGGAACCAGTATAGGTCCTGAACCAAAATTTTGGACTTGCGGTCAGCTCACCAAAAGCGAGTTGAAAAATGGAGCTCAGGGGCACAGCAATTCACAAACTGGCCGAGTAATAAAGGACAACTATCGTCCAAAAATCTGTTGAGGGAAGGCAACGAGGCGGACTTGAAAGCGAGGCAGAATAGCAGGAAACAGATTTCAAGAGGTACGTTGGAATCGCCTTTAAAGCACAGGAAGAGGGGCACAACTTCGACAATGATGCACTTGGCCAAAAAGGGCGTATGCGTTTTCTCCTGAATATATTCAGGAGAAAATGCATACGCCCTTTTTGGCCAAGCAAGCAAGCGGGCAATGCAAATCTGCACTACAAAGAAGTATCACTTCCCACCGGTCAAAAGGGACATCCACAAAATGTGTAAGAACAAGAAAGGCAAGACAGGCCCTGGAGAACAGGGAGCCTTGTTATGCTGATGGGCGGGATGTAAATTGCCAACTGCCTCTCTGGAGGAGTGCATTCTGTTCCCTAAAACAAGTAAAGAACAGAGCTACAGAGCCAAGGGCACTACCAGTCTAGGGAATATACCTTGGGAAAACTGAAAATCAATAAGACAGAGCCACCCCAAAATTTAGGGCTGCACTGCATACAAGGACCTCAACTTGGATACACCTTAAGTATCCCAGAAAATATAAACATGGTTCAAAAAATTGTGGTACTTACGTACGATGGAATATCCCTCAGCCATGTAATCAATGTCATAAGACCAGTAGCAGCAAAATGGGTGGATTCAGGTACGATGATTCTAAGTGAAATAAGTCACACAGAAAAAGAAACTTATCATAAGATATCACTTATGAAGATCCTGTAAACATGGCTACACTTGAACTGAGTTAGGAAAGAGAACAGTGTCTCACATTTAGAAAACACTCTTATACCTGCTTAAGGGGGAAGGAGAGGTGGGGTGATGCATAAAACCAGAGTTTGATATAAGCACAGGTACCGTTCCGAAAACCAACTATGGAATAGACAAGACCTACACCGTCCTCAGCGAAAGGGACTCAAAACCCCATATTTCCCGCAGAGGAAAATATCTGACTAGTAAGAATCTTAAAACCTATGTATTGATATGTCTCCGTAAGGGAATCAAGTGTGTCTAGACTGGCATAAACATGGCAGCGAGAATCAGCTCAAACCCACTATAAAAAGGAATTTCAAAAACAAAACAAAAAAACTGGGAAATTCTTTACAATTCCTTCAGGGTCTCTGATGAAAGCTGGAATGACCCTATCTACAACGACAGCTGGATGTGGCATAAGGAGGGACACTTGGGACTGAGACGATTGGTGAGATTGGGTGAGCAAATGCAGACCCTTTAAAGCAATAATGCATGGCACCCATTGCATGGGTCCGAACTCTCCAGGTTGAAGGGAATATTACTACAGCTATAACATGTGCGGGAAACCTAGAGAATGGACACACTGTGAATACGAAAGGTTTCTAAAACTCAACGAATAGTCCCTCTCCTGGTGCTCCGGTTTGACTTTCCGTCTGCTTTACTATCAACCTCCCAACTTGGAGAGACAGCCCCTTTAACCTCTTGGTTCGCACAGGTTGCCAATTTGGCAGTGGATGAAAGGGAAGAGGGAGAACCAATGAGAGAGTAGCTGTTAGGCATTTGGACGGGCACATATCACTGTAATTTCCCGGCAGGAAGAAGAATTAACCAAATTCTCAGCCACCCACCGGGAACCAGTATAGGTCCTGAACCAAAATTTTGGACTTGCGGTCAGCTCACCAAAAACGAGTTGAAAAATGGAGCTCAGGGGCACAGCAATTCACAAACTGGCCGAGTAATAAAGGACAACTATCGTCCAAAAATCTGTTGAGGGAAGGCAACGAGGCGGACTTGAAAGCGAGGCTGAATAGCAGGAAACAGATTTCAAGAGGTACGTTGGAATCACCTTTAAAGCACAGGAAGAGGGGCACAACTTCGACAATGATGCACTTGGCCAAAAAGGGCGTATGCGTTTTCTCCTGAATATATTCAGGAGAAAACGCATACGCCCTTTTTGGCCAAGCAAGCAAGCGGGCAATGCAAATCTGCACTACAAAGAAGTATCACTTCCCACCGGTCAAAAGGGACATCCACAAAATGTGTAAGAACAAGAAAGGCAAGACAGGCCCTGGAGAACAGGGAGCCTTGTTATGCTGATGGGCGGGATGTAAATTGCCAACTGCCTCTCTGGAGGAGTGCATTCTGTTCCCTAAAACAAGTAAAGAACAGAGCTACAGAGCCAAGGGCACTACCAGTCTAGGGAATATACCTTGGGAAAACTGAAAATCAATAAGACATAGCCACCCCAAAATTTAGGGCTGCACTGCATACAAGGACCTCAACTTGGATACACCTTAAGTATCCCAGAAAATATAAACATGGTTCAAAAAATTGTGGTACTTACGTACGATGGAATATCCCTCAGCCATGAAATCAATGTCATAAGACCAGTAGCAGCAAAATGGGTGGATTCAGGTACGATGATTCTAAGTGAAATAAGTCACACAGAAAAAGAAACTTATCATAAGATATCACTTATGAAGATCCTGTAAACATGGCTACACTTGAACTGAGTTAGGAAAGAGAACAGTGTCTCACATTTAGAAAACACTCTTATACCTGCTTAAGGGGGAAGGAGAGGTGGGGTGATGCATAAAACCAGAGTTTGATATAAGCACAGGTACCGTTCCGAAAACCAACTATGGAATAGACAAGACCTACACCGTCCTCAGCGAAAGGGACTCAAAACCCCATATTTCCCGCAGAGGAAAATATCTGACTAGTAAGAATCTTAAAACCTATGTATTGATATGTCTCCGTAAGGGAATCAAGTGTGTCTAGACTGGCATAAACATGGCAGCGAGAATCAGCTCAAACCCACTATAAAAAGGAATTTCAAAAACAAAACAAAAAAACTGGGAAATTCTTTACAATTCCTTCAGGGTCTCTGATGAAAGCTGGAATGACCCTATCTACAACGACAGCTGGATGTGGCATAAGGAGGGACACTTGGGACTGAGACGATTGGTGAGATTGGGTGAGCAAATGCAGACCCTTTAAAGCAATAATGCATGGCACCCATTCCATGGGTCCGAACTCTCCAGGTTGAAGGGAATATTACTACAGCTATAACATGTGCGGGAAACCTAGAGAACGGACACACTGTGAATACGAAAGGTTTCTAAAACTCAACGAATAGTCCCACCCCTGGTGCTCCGGTTTGACTTTCCGTCTGCTTTACTATCAACCTCCCAACTTGGAGAGACAGCCCCTTTAACCTCTTGGTTCGCACAGGTTGCCAATTTGGCAGTGGATGAAAGGGAAGAGGGAGAACCAATGAGAGAGTAGCTGTTAGGCATTTGGACGGGCACATATCACTGTAATTTCCCGGCAGGAAGAAGAATTAACCAAATTCTCAGCCACCCACCGGGAACCAGTATAGGTCCTGAACCAAAATTTTGGACTTGCGGTCAGCTCACCAAAAACGAGTTGAAAAATGGAGCTCAGGGGCACAGCAATTCACAAACTGGCCAAGTAATAAAGGACAACTATCGTCCAAAAATCTGTTGAGGGAAGGCAACGAGGCGGACTTGAAAGCGAGGCAGAATAGCAGGAAACAGATTTCAAGAGGTACGATGGAATCGCCTTTAAAGCACAGGAAGAGGGGCACAACTTCGACAATGATGCACTTGGCCAAAAAGGGCGTATGCGTTTTCTCCTGAATATATTCAGGAGAAAACGCATACGCCCTTTTTGGCCAAGCAAGCAAGCGGGCAATGCAAATCTGCACTACAAAGAAGTATCACTTCCCACCAGTCAAAAGGGACATCCACAAAATGTGTAAGAACAAGAAAGGCAAGACAGGCCCTGGAGAACAGGGAGCCTTGTTATGCTGATGGGCGGGATGTAAATTGCCAACTGCCTCTCTGGAGGAGTGCATTCTGTTCCCTAAAACAAGTAAAGAACAGAGCTACAGAGCCAAGGGCACTACCAGTCTAGGGAATATAACTTGGGAAAACTGAAAATCAATAAGACAGAGCCACCCCAAAATTTAGGGCTGCACTGCATACAAGGACCTCAACTTGGATACACCTTAAGTATCCCAGAAAATATAAACATGGTTCAAAAAATTGTGGTACTTACATACGATGGAATATCCCTCAGCCATGAAATCAATGTCATAAGACCAGTAGCAGCAAAATGGGTGGATTCAGGTACGATGATTCTAAGTGAAATAAGTCACACAGAAAAAGAAACTTATCATAAGATATCACTTATGAAGATCCTGTAAACATGGCTACACTTGAACTGAGTTAGGAAAGAGAAGAGTGTCTCACATTTAGAAAACACTCTTATACCTGCTTAAGGGGGAAGGAGAGGTGGGGTGATGCATAAAACCAGAGTTTGATATAAGCACAGGTACCGTTCCAAAAACCAACTATGGAATAGACAAGACCTACACCGTCCTCAGCGAAAGGGACTCAAAACCCCATATTTCCCGCAGAGGAAAATATCTGACTAGTAAGAATCTTAATACCTATGTATTGATATGTCTCCGTAAGGGAATCAAGTGTGTCTAGACTGGCATAAACATGGCAGCGAGAATCAGCTCAAACCCACTATAAAAAGGAATTTCAAAAACAAAAAAAAAAACTGGGAAATTCTTTACAATTCTTTAAGGGTCTCTGATGAAGGCTGGAATGACCCTATCTACAACGACAGCTGGATGTGGCATAAGGAGGGACACTTGGGACTGAGACGATTGGTGAGATTGGGTGAGCAAATGCAGACCCTTTAAAGCAATAATGCATGGCACCCATTCCATGGGTCCGAACTCTCCAGGTTGAAGGGAATATTACTACAGCTATAACATGTGCGGGAAACCTAGAGAACGGACACACTGTGAATACGAAAGGTTTCTAAATCTCAACGCATAGTCCCTCCCCTGGTGCTCCGGTTTGACTTTCCGTCTGCTTTACTATCAACCTCCCAACTTGGAGAGACAGCCCCTTTAACCTCTTGGTTCGCACAGGTTGCCAATTTGGCAGAGGATGAAAGGGAAGAGGGAGAACCAATGAGAGAGTAGCTGTTAGGCAATTGGACGGGCACATATCACTGTAATTTCCCGGCAGGAAGAAGAATTAACCAAATTCTCAGCCACCCACCGGGAACCAGTATAGGTCCTGAACCAAAATTTTGGACTTGCGGTCAGCTCACCAAAAGCGAGTTGAAAAATGGAGCTCAGGGGCACAGCAACTCACAAACTGGCCGTGTAATAAAGGACAACTATCGTCCAAAAATCTGTTGAGGGAAGGCAACGAGGCGGACTTGAAAGCGAGGCAGAATAGCAGGAAACAGATTTCAAGAGGTACGTTGGAATCGCCTTTAAAGCACAGGAAGAGGGGCACAATTTCGACAATGATGCACTTGGCCAAAAAGGGCGTATGCGTTTTCTCCTGAATATATTCAGGAGAAAACGCATACGCCCTTTTAGGCCAAGCAAGCAAGCGGGCAATGCAAATCTGCACTACAAAGAAGTATCACTTCCCACCGGTCAAAAGGGACATCCACAAAATGTGTAAGAACAAGAAAGGCAAGACAGGCCCTGGAGAACAGGGAGCCTTGTTATGCTGATGGGCGGGATGTAAATTGCCAACTGCCTCTCTGGAGGAGTGCATTCTGTTCCCTAAAACAAGTAAAGAACAGAGCTACAGAGCCAAGGGCACTACCAGTCTAGGGAATATACCTTGGGAAAACTGAAAATCAATAAGACAGAGCCACCCCAAAATTTAGGGCTGCACTGCATACAAGGACCTCAACTTGGATACACCTTAAGTATCCCAGAAAATATAAACATGGTTCAAAAAATTGTGGTACTTACGTACGATGGAATATCCCTCAGCCATGAAATCAATGTCATAAGACCAGTAGCAGCAAAATGGGTGGATTCAGGTACGATGATTCTAAGTGAAATAAGTCACACAGAAAAAGAAACTTATCATAAGATATCACTTATGAAGATCCTGTAAACATGGCTACACTTGAACTGAGTTAGGAAAGAGAACAGTGTCTCACATTTAGAAAACACTCTTATACCTGCTTAAGGGGGAAGGAGAGGTGGGGTGATGCATAAAACCAGAGTTTGATATAAGCACAGGTACCGTTCCAAAAACCAACTATGGAATAGACAAGACCTACACCGTCCTCAGCGAAAGGGACTCAAAACCCCATATTTCCCGCAGAGGAAAATATCTGACTAGTAAGAATCTTAAAACCTATGTATTGATATGTCTCCGTAAGGGAATCAAGTGTGTCTAGACTTGCATAAACATGGCAGCGAGAATCAGCTCAAACCCACTATAAAAAGGAATTTCAAAAACAAAACAAAAAAACTGGGAAATTCTTTACAATTCCTTCAGGGTCTCTGATGAAAGCTGGAATGACCCTATCTACAACGACAGCTGGATGTGGCATAAGGAGGGACACTTGGGACTGAGACGATTGGTGAGATTGGGTGAGCAAATGCAGACCCTTTAAAGCAATAATGCATGGCACCCATTCCATGGGTCCGAACTCTCCAGGTTGAAGGGAATATTACTACAGATATAACATGTGCGGGAAACCTAGAGAACGGACACACTGTGAATACGAAAGGTTTCTAAATCTCAACGCATAGTCCCTCCCCTGGTGCTCCGGTTTGACTTTCCATCTCCTTTACTATCAACCTCCCAACTTGGAGAGACAGCCCCTTTAACCTCTTGGTTCGCACAGGTTGCCAATTTGGCAGAGGATGAAAGGGAAGAGGGAGAACCAATGAGAGAGTAGCTGTTAGGCATTTGGACGGGCACATATCACTGTAATTTCCTGGCAGGAAGAAGAATTAACCAAATTCTCAGCCACCCACCGGGAACCAGTATAGGTCCTGAACCAAAATTTTGGACTTGTGGTCAGCTCACCAAAAGCGAGTTGAAAAATGGAGCTCAGGGGCACAGCAATTCACAAACTGGCCGAGTAATAAAGGACAACTATCGTCCAAAAATCTGTTGAGGGAAGGCAACGAGGCGGACTTGAAAGCGAGGCTGAATAGCAGGAAACAGATTTCAAGAGGTACGTTGGAATCGCCTTTAAAGCACAGGAAGAGGGGCACAACTTCGACAATGATGCACTTGGCCAAAAAGGGCGTATGCGTTTTCTCCTGAATATATTCAGGAGAAAACGCATACGCCCTTTTTGGCCAAGCAAGCAAGCGGGCAATGCAAATCTGCACTACAAAGAAGTATCACTTCCCACCGGTCAAAAGGGACATCCACAAAATGTGTAAGAACAAGAAAGGCAAGACAGGCCCTGGAGAACAGGGAGCCTTGTTATGCTGATGGGCGGGATGTAAATTGCCAACTGCCTCTCTGGAGGAGTGCATTCTGTTCCCTAAAACAAGTAAAGAACAGAGCTACAGAGCCAAGGGCACTACCAGTCTAGGGAATATACCTTGGGAAAACTGAAAATCAATAAGACATAGCCACCCCAAAATTTAGGGCTGCACTGCATACAAGGACCTCAACTTGGATACACCTTAAGTATCCCAGAAAATATAAACATGGTTCAAAAAATTGTGGTACTTACGTACGATGGAATATCCCTCAGCCATGAAATCAATGTCATAAGACCAGTAGCAGCAAAATGGGTGGATTCAGGTACGATGATTCTAAGTGAAATAAGTCACACAGAAAAAGAAACTTATCATAAGATATCACTTATGAAGATCCTGTAAACATGGCTACACTTGAACTGAGTTAGGAAAGAGAACAGTGTCTCACATTTAGAAAACACTCTTATACCTGCTTAAGGGGGAAGGAGAGGTGGGGTGATGCATAAAACCAGAGTTTGATATAAGCACAGGTACCGTTCCGAAAACCAACTATGGAATAGACAAGACCTACACCGTCCTCAGCGAAAGGGACTCAAAACCCCATATTTCCCGCAGAGGAAAATATCTGACTAGTAAGAATCTTAAAACCTATGTATTGATATGTCTCCGTAAGGGAATCAAGTGTGTCTAGACTGGCATAAACATGGCAGCGAGAATCAGCTCAAACCCACTATAAAAAGGAATTTCAAAAACAAAACAAAAAAACTGGGAAATTCTTTACAATTCCTTCAGGGTCTCTGATGAAAGCTGGAATGACCCTATCTACAACGACAGCTGGATGTGGCATAAGGAGGGACACTTGGGACTGAGACGATTGGTGAGATTGGGTGAGCAAATGCAGACCCTTTAAAGCAATAATGCATGGCACCCATTCCATGGGTCCGAACTCTCCAGGTTGAAGGGAATATTACTACAGCTATAACATGTGCGGGAAACCTAGAGAACGGACACACTGTGAATACGAAAGGTTTCTAAAACTCAACGAATAGTCCCTCTCCTGGTGCTCCGGTTTGACTTTCCGTCTGCTTTACTATCAACCTCCCAACTTGGAGAGACAGCCCCTTTAACCTCTTGGTTCGCACAGGTTGCCAATTTGGCAGTGGATGAAAGGGAAGAGGGAGAACCAATGAGAGAGTAGCTGTTAGGCATTTGGACGGGCACATATCACTGTAATTTCCCGGCAGGAAGAAGAATTAACCAAATTCTCAGCCACCCACCGGGAACCAGTATAGGTCCTGAACCAAAATTTTGGACTTGCGGTCAGCTCACCAAAAACGAGTTGAAAAATGGAGCTCAGGGGCACAGCAATTCACAAACTGGCCAAGTAATAAAGGACAACTATCGTCCAAAAATCTGTTGAGGGAAGGCAACGAGGCGGACTTGAAAGCGAGGCAGAATAGCAGGAAACAGATTTCAAGAGGTACGATGGAATCGCCTTTAAAGCACAGGAAGAGGGGCACAACTTCGACAATGATGCACTTGGCCAAAAAGGGCGTATGCGTTTTCTCCTGAATATATTCAGGAGAAAACGCATACGCCCTTTTTGGCCAAGCAAGCAAGCGGGCAATGCAAATCTGCACTACAAAGAAGTATCACTTCCCACCGGTCAAAAGGGACATCCACAAAATGTGTAAGAACAAGAAAGGCAAGACAGGCCCTGCAGAACAGGGAGCCTTGTTATGCTGATGGGCGGGATGTAAATTGCCAACTGCCTCTCTGGAGGAGTGCATTCTGTTCCCTAAAACAAGTAAAGAACAGAGCTACAGAGCCAAGGGCACTACCAGTCTAGGGAATATACCTTGGGAAAACTGAAAATCAATAAGACAGAGCCACCCCAAAATTTAGGGCTACACTGCATACAAGGACCTCAACTTGGATACACCTTAAGTATCCCAGAAAATATAAACATGGTTCAAAAAATTGTGGTACTTACATACGATGGAATATCCCTCAGCCATGAAATCAATGTCATAAGACCAGTAGCAGCAAAATGGGTGTATTCAGGTACGATGATTCTAAGTGAAATAAGTCACACAGAAAAAGAAACTTATCATAAGATATCACTTATGAAGATCCTGTAAACATGGCTACACTTGAACTGAGTTAGGAAAGAGAAGAGTGTCTCACATTTAGAAAACACTCTTATACCTGCTTAAGGGGGAAGGAGAGGTGGGGTGATGCATAAAACCAGAGTTTGATATAAGCACAGGTACCGTTCCAAAAACCAACTATGGAATAGACAAGACCTACACCGTCCTCAGCGAAAGGGACTCAAAACCCCATATTTCCCGCAGAGGAAAATATCTGACTAGTAAGAATCTTAATACCTATGTATTGATATGTCTCCGTAAGGGAATCAAGTGTGTCTAGACTGGCATAAACATGGCAGCGAGAATCAGCTCAAACCCACTATAAAAAGGAATTTCAAAAACAAAACAAAAAAAACTGGGAAATTCTTTACAATTCTTTAAGGGTCTCTGATGAAGGCTGGAATGACCCTATCTACAACGACAGCTGGATGTGGCATAAGGAGGGACACTTGGGACTGAGACGATTGGTGAGATTGGGTGAGCAAATGCAGACCCTTTAAAGCAATAATGCATGGCACCCATTCCATGGGTCCGAACTCTCCAGGTTGAAGGGAATATTACTACAGCTATAACATGTGCGGGAAACCTAGAGAACGGACACACTGTGAATACGAAAGGTTTCTAAAACTCAACGAATAGTCCCTCTCCTGGTGCTCCGGTTTGACTTTCCGTCTGCTTTACTATCAACCTCCCAACTTGGAGAGACAGCCCCTTTAACCTCTTGGTTCGCACAGGTTGCCAATTTGGCAGTGGATGAAAGGGAAGAGGGAGAACCAATGAGAGAGTAGCTGTTAGGCATTTGGACGGGCACATATCACTGTAATTTCCCGGCAGGAAGAAGAATTAACCAAATTCTCAGCCACCCACCGGGAACCAGTATAGGTCCTGAACCAAAATTTTGGACTTGCGGTCAGCTCACCAAAAACGAGTTGAAAAATGGAGCTCAGGGGCACAGCAATTCACAAACTGGCCAAGTAATAAAGGACAACTATCGTCCAAAAATCTGTTGAGGGAAGGCAACGAGGCGGACTTGAAAGCGAGGCAGAATAGCAGGAAACAGATTTCAAGAGGTACGATGGAATCGCCTTTAAAGCACAGGAAGAGGGGCACAACTTCGACAATGATGCACTTGGCCAAAAAGGGCGTATGCGTTTTCTCCTGAATATATTCAGGAGAAAACGCATACGCCCTTTTTGGCCAAGCAAGCAAGCGGGCAATGCAAATCTGCACTACAAAGAAGTATCACTTCCCACCGGTCAAAAGGGACATCCACAAAATGTGTAAGAACAAGAAAGGCAAGACAGGCCCTGGAGAACAGGGAGCCTTGTTATGCTGATGGGCGGGATGTAAATTGCCAACTGCCTCTCTGGAGGAGTGCATTCTGTTCCCTAAAACAAGTAAAGAACAGAGCTACAGAGCCAAGGGCACTACCAGTCTAGGGAATATACCTTGGGAAAACTGAAAATCAATAAGACAGAGCCACCCCAAAATTTAGGGCTACACTGCATACAAGGACCTCAACTTGGATACACCTTAAGTATCCCAGAAAATATAAACATGGTTCAAAAAATTGTGGTACTTACATACGATGGAATATCCCTCAGCCATGAAATCAATGTCATAAGACCAGTAGCAGCAAAATGGGTGTATTCAGGTACGATGATTCTAAGTGAAATAAGTCACACAGAAAAAGAAACTTATCATAAGATATCACTTATGAAGATCCTGTAAACATGGCTACACTTGAACTGAGTTAGGAAAGAGAAGAGTGTCTCACATTTAGAAAACACTCTTATACCTGCTTAAGGGGGAAGGAGAGGTGGGGTGATGCATAAAACCAGAGTTTGATATAAGCACAGGTACCGTTCCAAAAACCAACTATGGAATAGACAAGACCTACACCGTCCTCAGCGAAAGGGACTCAAAACCCCATATTTCCCGCAGAGGAAAATATCTGACTAGTAAGAATCTTAATACCTATGTATTGATATGTCTCCGTAAGGGAATCAAGTGTGTCTAGACTGGCATAAACATGGCAGCGAGAATCAGCTCAAACCCACTATAAAAAGGAATTTCAAAAACAAAACAAAAAAAACTGGGAAATTCTTTACAATTCTTTAAGGGTCTCTGATGAAGGCTGGAATGACCCTATCTACAACGACAGCTGGATGTGGCATAAGGAGGGACACTTGGGACTGAGACGATTGGTGAGATTGGGTGAGCAAATGCAGACCCTTTAAAGCAATAATGCATGGCACCCATTCCATGGGTCCGAACTCTCCAGGTTGAAGGGAATATTACTACAGCTATAACATGTGCGGGAAACCTAGAGAACGGACACACTGTGAATACGAAAGGTTTCTAAATCTCAACGCATAGTCCCTCCCCTGGTGCTCCGGTTTGACTTTCCGTCTGCTTTACTATCAACCTCCCAACTTGGAGAGACAGCCCCTTTAACCTCTTGGTTCGCACAGGTTGCCAATTTGGCAGAGGATGAAAGGGAAGAGGGAGAACCAATGAGAGAGTAGCTGTTAGGCAATTGGACGGGCACATATCACTGTAATTTCCCGGCAGGAAGAAGAATTAACCAAATTCTCAGCCACCCACCGGGAACCAGTATAGGTCCTGAACCAAAATTTTGGACTTGCGGTCAGCTCACCAAAAGCGAGTTGAAAAATGGAGCTCAGGGGCACAGCAACTCACAAACTGGCCGTGTAATAAAGGACAACTATCGTCCAAAAATCTGTTGAGGGAAGGCAACGAGGCGGACTTGAAAGCGAGGCAGAATAGCAGGAAACAGATTTCAAGAGGTACGTTGGAATCGCCTTTAAAGCACAGGAAGAGGGGCACAATTTCGACAATGATGCACTTGGCCAAAAAGGGCGTATGCGTTTTCTCCTGAATATATTCAGGAAAAAACGCATACGCCCTTTTAGGCCAAGCAAGCAAGCGGGCAATGCAAATCTGCACTACAAAGAAGTATCACTTCCCACCGGTCAAAAGGGACATCCACAAAATGTGTAAGAACAAGAAAGGCAAGACAGGCCCTGGAGAACAGGGAGCCTTGTTATGCTGATGGGCGGGATGTAAATTGCCAACTGCCTCTCTGGAGGAGTGCATTCTGTTCCCTAAAACAAGTAAAGAACAGAGCTACAGAGCCAAGGGCACTACCAGTCTAGGGAATATACCTTGGGAAAACTGAAAATCAATAAGACAGAGCCACCCCAAAATTTAGGGCTGCACTGCATACAAGGACCTCAACTTGGATACACCTTAAGTATCCCAGAAAATATAAACATGGTTCAAAAAATTGTGGTACTTACGTACGATGGAATATCCCTCAGCCATGTAATCAATGTCATAAGACCAGTAGCAGCAAAATGGGTGGATTCAGGTACGATGATTCTAAGTGAAATAAGTCACACAGAAAAAGAAACTTATCATAAGATATCACTTATGAAGATCCTGTAAACATGGCTACACTTGAACTGAGTTAGGAAAGAGAACAGTGTCTCACATTTAGAAAACACTCTTATACCTGCTTAAGGGGGAAGGAGAGGTGGGGTGATGCATAAAACCAGAGTTTGATATAAGCACAGGTACCGTTCCGAAAACCAACTATGGAATAGACAAGACCTACACCGTCCTCAGCGAAAGGGACTCAAAACCCCATATTTCCCGCAGAGGAAAATATCTGACTAGTAAGAATCTTAAAACCTATGTATTGATATGTCTCCATAAGGGAATCAAGTGTGTCTAGACTGGCATAAACATGGCAGCGAGAATCAGCTCAAACCCACTATAAAAAGGAATTTCAAAAACAAAACAAAAAAACTGGGAAATTCTTTACAATTCCTTCAGGGTCTCTGATGAAAGCTGGAATGACCCTATCTACAACGACAGCTGGATGTGGCATAAGGAGGGACACTTGGGACTGAGACGATTGGTGAGATTGGGTGAGCAAATGCAGACCCTTTAAAGCAATAATGCATGGCACCCATTCCATGGGTCCGAACTCTCCAGGTTGAAGGGAATATTACTACAGCTATAACATGTGCGGGAAACCTAGAGAACGGACACACTGTGAATACGAAAGGTTTCTAAAACTCAACGAATAGTCCCTCTCCTGGTGCTCCGGTTTGACTTTCCGTCTGCTTTACTATCAACCTCCCAACTTGGAGAGACAGCCCCTTTAACCTCTTGGTTCGCACAGGTTGCCAATTTGGCAGTGGATGAAAGGGAAGAGGGAGAACCAATGAGAGAGTAGCTGTTAGGCATTTGGACGGGCACATATCACTGTAATTTCCCGGCAGGAAGAAGAATTAACCAAATTCTCAGCCACCCACCGGGAACCAGTATAGGTCCTGAACCAAAATTTTGGACTTGCGGTCAGCTCACCAAAAACGAGTTGAAAAATGGAGCTCAGGGGCACAGCAATTCACAAACTGGCCGAGTAATAAAGGACAACTATCGTCCAAAAATCTGTTGAGGGAAGGCAACGAGGCGGACTTGAAAGCGAGGCAGAATAGCAGGAAACAGATTTCAAGAGGTACGTTGGAATCGCCTTTAAAGCACAGGAAGAGGGGCACAACTTCGACAATGATGCACTTGGCCAAAAAGGGCGTTTGCGTTTTCTCCTGAATATATTCAGGAGAAAACGCATACGCCCTTTTTGGCCAAGCAAGCAAGCGGGCAATGCAAATCTGCACTACAAAGAAGTATCACTTCCCACCGGTCAAAAGGGACATCCACAAAATGTGTAAGAACAAGAAAGGCAAGACAGGCCCTGGAGAACAGGGAGCCTTGTTATGCTGATGGGCGGGATGTAAATTGCCAACTGCCTCTCTGGAGGAGTGCATTCTGTTCCCTAAAACAAGTAAAGAACAGAGCTACAGAGCCAAGGGCACTACCAGTCTAGGGAATATACCTTGGGAAAACTGAAAATCAATAAGACAGAGCCACCCCAAAATTTAGGGCTGCACTGCATACAAGGACCTCAACTTGGATACACCTTAAGTATCCCAGAAAATATAAACATGGTTCAAAAAATTGTGGTACTTACGTACGATGGAATATCCCTCAGCCATGAAATCAATGTCATAAGACCAGTAGCAGCAAAATGGGTGGATTCAGGTACGATGATTCTAAGTGAAATAAGTCACACAGAAAAAGAAACTTATCATAAGATATCACTTATGAAGATCCTGTAAACATGGCTACACTTGAACTGAGTTAGGAAAGAGAACAGTGTCTCACATTTAGAAAACACTCTTATACCTGCTTAAGGGGGAAGGAGAGGTGGGGTGATGCATAAAACCAGAGTTTGATATAAGCACAGGTACCGTTCCAAAAACCAACTATGGAATAGACAAGACCTACACCGTCCTCAGCGAAAGGGACTCAAAACCCCATATTTCCCGCAGAGGAAAATATCTGACTAGTAAGAATCTTAAAACCTATGTATTGATATGTCTCCGTAAGGGAATCAAGTGTGTCTAGACTTGCATAAACATGGCAGCGAGAATCAGCTCAAACCCACTATAAAAAGGAATTTCAAAAACAAAACAAAAAAACTGGGAAATTCTTTACAATTCCTTCAGGGTCTCTGATGAAAGCTGGAATGACCCTATCTACAACGACAGCTGGATGTGGCATAAGGAGGGACACTTGGGACTGAGACGATTGGTGAGATTGGGTGAGCAAATGCAGACCCTTTAAAGCAATAATGCATGGCACCCATTCCATGGGTCCGAACTCTCCAGGTTGAAGGGAATATTACTACAGATATAACATGTGCGGGAAACCTAGAGAACGGACACACTGTGAATACGAAAGGTTTCTAAATCTCAACGCATAGTCCCTCCCCTGGTGCTCCGGTTTGACTTTCCATCTCCTTTACTATCAACCTCCCAACTTGGAGAGACAGCCCCTTTAACCTCTTGGTTCGCACAGGTTGCCAATTTGGCAGAGGATGAAAGGGAAGAGGGAGAACCAATGAGAGAGTAGCTGTTAGGCATTTGGACGGGCACATATCACTGTAATTTCCTGGCAGGAAGAAGAATTAACCAAATTCTCAGCCACCCACCGGGAACCAGTATAGGTCCTGAACCAAAATTTTGGACTTGTGGTCAGCTCACCAAAAGCGAGTTGAAAAATGGAGCTCAGGGGCACAGCAATTCACAAACTGGCCGAGTAATAAAGGACAACTATCGTCCAAAAATCTGTTGAGGGAAGGCAACGAGGCGGACTTGAAAGCGAGGCTGAATAGCAGGAAACAGATTTCAAGAGGTACGTTGGAATCGCCTTTAAAGCACAGGAAGAGGGGCACAACTTCGACAATGATGCACTTGGCCAAAAAGGGCGTATGCGTTTTCTCCTGAATATATTCAGGAGAAAACGCATACGCCCTTTTTGGCCAAGCAAGCAAGCGGGCAATGCAAATCTGCACTACAAAGAAGTATCACTTCCCACCGGTCAAAAGGGACATCCACAAAATGTGTAAGAACAAGAAAGGCAAGACAGGCCCTGGAGAACAGGGAGCCTTGTTATGCTGATGGGCGGGATGTAAATTGCCAACTGCCTCTCTGGAGGAGTGCATTCTGTTCCCTAAAACAAGTAAACAACAGAGCTACAGAGCCAAGGGCACTACCAGTCTAGGGAATATACCTTGGGAAAACTGAAAATCAATAAGACAGAGCCACCCCAAAATTTAGGGCTGCACTGCATACAAGGACCTCAACTTGGATACACCTTAAGTATCCCAGAAAATATAAACATGGTTCAAAAAATTGTGGTACTTACGTACGATGGAATATCCCTCAGCCATGAAATCAATGTCATAAGACCAGTAGCAGCAAAATGGGTGGATTCAGGTACGATGATTCTAAGTGAAATAAGTCACACAGAAAAAGAAACTTATCATAAGATATCACTTATGAAGATCCTGTAAACATGGCTACACTTGAACTGAGTTAGGAAAGAGAAGAGTGTCTCACATTTAGAAAACACTCTTATACCTGCTTAAGGGGGAAGGAGAGGTGGGGTGATGCATAAAACCAGAGTTTGATATAAGCACAGGTACCGTTCCAAAAACCAACTATGGAATAGACAAGACCTACACCGTCCTCAGCGAAAGGGACTCAAAACCCCATATTTCCCGCAGAGGAAAATATCTGACTAGTAAGAATCTTAAAACCTATGTATTGATATGTCTCCGTAAGGGAATCAAGTGTGTCTAGACTGGCATAAACATGGCAGCGAGAATCAGCTCAAACCCACTATAAAAAGGAATTTCAAAAACAAAACAAAAAAACTGGGAAATTCTTTACAATTCCTTCAGGGTCTCTGATGAAGGCTGGAATGACCCTATCTACAATGACAGCTGGATGTGGCATAAGGAGGGACACTTGGGACTGAGACGATTGGTGAGATTGGGTGAGCAAATGCAGACCCTTTAAAGCAATAATGCATGGCACCCATTCCATGGGTCCGAACTCTCCAGGTTGAAGGGAATATTACTACAGCTATAACATGTGCGGGAAACCTAGAGAACGGACACACTGTGAATACGAAAGGTTTCTAAAACTCAACGAATAGTCCCACCCCTGGTGCTCCGGTTTGACTTTCCGTCTGCTTTACTATCAACCTCCCAACTTGGAGAGACAGCCCCTTTAACCTCTTGGTTCGCACAGGTTGCCAATTTGGCAGTGGATGAAAGGGAAGAGGGAGAACCAATGAGAGAGTAGCTGTTAGGCATTTGGACGGGCACATATCACTGTAATTTCCCGGCAGGAAGAAGAATTAACCAAATTCTCAGCCACCCACCGGGAACCAGTATAGGTCCTGAACCAAAATTTTGGACTTGCGGTCAGCTCACCAAAAACGAGTTGAAAAATGGAGCTCAGGGGCACAGCAATTCACAAACTGGCCGAGTAATAAAGGACAACTATCGTCCAAAAATCTGTTGAGGGAAGGCAACGAGGCGGACTTGAAAGCGAGGCAGAATAGCAGGAAACAGATTTCAAGAGGTACGATGGAATCGCCTTTAAAGCACAGGAAGAGGGGCACAACTTCGACAATGATGCACTTGGCCAAAAAGGGCGTATGCGTTTTCTCCTGAATATATTCAGGAGAAAACGCATACGCCCTTTTTGGCCAAGCAAGCAAGCGGGCAATGCAAATCTGCACTACAAAGAAGTATCACTTCCCACCGGTCAAAAGGGACATCCACAAAATGTGTAAGAACAAGAAAGGCAAGACAGGCCCTGGAGAACAGGGAGCCTTGTTATGCTGATGGGCGGGATGTAAATTGCCAACTGCCTCTCTGGAGGAGTGCATTCTGTTCCCTAAAACAAGTAAAGAACAGAGCTACAGAGCCAAGGGCACTACCAGTCTAGGGAATATACCTTGGGAAAACTGAAAATCAATAAGACAGAGCCACCCCAAAATTTAGGGCTGCACTGCATACAAGGACCTCAACTTGGATACACCTTAAGTATCCCAGAAAATATAAACATGGTTCAAAAAATTGTGGTACTTACGTACGATGGAATATCCCTCAGCCATGAAATCAATGTCATAAGACCAGTAGCAGCAAAATGGGTGGATTCAGGTACGATGATTCTAAGTGAAATAAGTCACACAGAAAAAGAAACTTATCATAAGATATCACTTATGAAGATCCTGTAAACATGGCTACACTTGAACTGAGTTAGGAAAGAGAAGAGTGTCTCACATTTAGAAAACACTCTTATACCTGCTTAAGGGGGAAGGAGAGGTGGGGTGATGCATAAAACCAGAGTTTGATATAAGCACAGGTACCGTTCCAAAAACCAACTATGGAATAGACAAGACCTACACCGTCCTCAGCGAAAGGGACTCAAAACCCCATATTTCCCGCAGAGGAAAATATCTGACTAGTAAGAATCTTAAAACCTATGTATTGATATGTCTCCGTAAGGGAATCAAGTGTGTCTAGACTTGCATAAACATGGCAGCGAGAATCAGCTCAAACCCACTATAAAAAGGAATTTCAAAAACAAAACAAAAAAACTGGGAAATTCTTTACAATTCCTTCAGGGTCTCTGATGAAAGCTGGAATGACCCTATCTACAACAACAGCTGGATGTGGCATAAGGAGGGACACTTGGGACTGAGACGATTGGTGAGATTGGGTGAGCAAATGCAGACCCTTTAAAGCAATAATGCATGGCACCCATTCCATGGGTCCGAACTCTCCAGGTTGAAGGGAATATTACTACAGATATAACATGTGCGGGAAACCTAGAGAACGGACACACTGTGAATACGAAAGGTTTCTAAATCTCAACGCATAGTCCCTCCCCTGGTGCTCCGGTTTGACTTTCCATCTCCTTTACTATCAACCTCCCAACTTGGAGAGACAGCCCCTTTAACCTCTTGGTTCGCACAGGTTGCCAATTTGGCAGAGGATGAAAGGGAAGAGGGAGAACCAATGAGAGAGTAGCTGTTAGGCATTTGGACGGGCACATATCACTGTAATTTCCTGGCAGGAAGAAGAATTAACCAAATTCTCAGCCACCCACCGGGAACCAGTATAGGTCCTGAACCAAAATTTTGGACTTGTGGTCAGCTCACCAAAAGCGAGTTGAAAAATGGAGCTCAGGGGCACAGCAATTCACAAACTGGCCGAGTAATAAAGGACAACTATCGTCCAAAAATCTGTTGAGGGAAGGCAACGAGGCGGACTTGAAAGCGAGGCTGAATAGCAGGAAACAGATTTCAAGAGGTACGTTGGAATCGCCTTTAAAGCACAGGAAGAGGGGCACAACTTCGACAATGATGCACTTGGCCAAAAAGGGCGTATGCGTTTTCTCCTGAATATATTCAGGAGAAAACGCATACGCCCTTTTTGGCCAAGCAAGCAAGCGGGCAATGCAAATCTGCACTACAAAGAAGTATCACTTCCCACCGGTCAAAAGGGACATCCACAAAATGTGTAAGAACAAGAAAGGCAAGACAGGCCCTGGAGAACAGGGAGCCTTGTTATGCTGATGGGCGGGATGTAAATTGCCAACTGCCTCTCTGGAGGAGTGCATTCTGTTCCCTAAAACAAGTAAAGAACAGAGCTACAGAGCCAAGGGCACTACCAGTCTAGGGAATATACCTTGGGAAAACTGAAAATCAATAAGACAGAGCCACCCCAAAATTTAGGGCTGCACTGCATACAAGGACCTCAACTTGGATACACCTTAAGTATCCCAGAAAATATAAACATGGTTCAAAAAATTGTGGTACTTACGTACGATGGAATATCCCTCAGCCATGAAATCAATGTCATAAGACCAGTAGCAGCAAAATGGGTGGATTCAGGTACGATGATTCTAAGGAAATAAGTCACACAGAAAAAGAAACTTATCATAAGATATCACTTATGAAGATCCTGTAAACATGGCTACACTTGAACTGAGTTAGGAAAGAGAAGAGTGTCTCACATTTAGAAAACACTCTTATACCTGCTTAAGGGGGAAGGAGAGGTGGGGTGATGCATAAAACCAGAGTTTGATATAAGCACAGGTACCGTTCCAAAAACCAACTATGGAATAGACAAGACCTACACCGTCCTCAGCGAAAGGGACTCAAAACCCCATATTTCCCGCAGAGGAAAATATCTGACTAGTAAGAATCTTAAAACCTATGTATTGATATGTCTCCGTAAGGGAATCAAGTGTGTCTAGACTGGCATAAACATGGCAGCGAGAATCAGCTCAAACCCACTATAAAAAGGAATTTCAAAAACAAAACAAAAAAACTGGGAAATTCTTTACAATTCCTTCAGGGTCTCTGATGAAAGCTGGAATGACCCTATCTACAATGACAGCTGGATGTGGCATAAGGAGGGACACTTGGGACTGAGACGATTGGTGAGATTGGGTGAGCAAATGCAGACCCTTTAAAGCAATAATGCATGGCACCCATTCCATGGGTCCGAACTCTCCAGGTTGAAGGGAATATTACTACAGCTATAACATGTGCGGGAAACCTAGAGAACGGACACACTGTGAATACGAAAGGTTTCTAAAACTCAACGAATAGTCCCACCCCTGGTGCTCCGGTTTGACTTTCCGTCTGCTTTACTATCAACCTCCCAACTTGGAGAGACAGCCCCTTTAACCTCTTGGTTCGCACAGGTTGCCAATTTGGCAGTGGATGAAAGGGAAGAGGGAGAACCAATGAGAGAGTAGCTGTTAGGCATTTGGACGGGCACATATCACTGTAATTTCCCGGCAGGAAGAAGAATTAACCAAATTCTCAGCCACCCACCGGGAACCAGTATAGGTCCTGAACCAAAATTTTGGACTTGCGGTCAGCTCACCAAAAACGAGTTGAAAAATGGAGCTCAGGGGCACAGCAATTCACAAACTGGCCGAGTAATAAAGGACAACTATCGTCCAAAAATCTGTTGAGGGAAGGCAACGAGGCGGACTTGAAAGCGAGGCAGAATAGCAGGAAACAGATTTCAAGAGGTACGATGGAATCGCCTTTAAAGCACAGGAAGAGGGGCACAACTTCGACAATGATGCACTTGGCCAGAAAGGGCGTATGCGTTTTCTCCTGAATATATTCAGGAGAAAACGCATACGCCCTTTTAGGCCAAGCAAGCAAGCGGGCAATGCAAATCTGCACTACAAAGAAGTATCACTTCCCACCGGTCAAAAGGGACATCCACAAAATGTGTAAGAACAAGAAAGGCAAGACAGGCCCTGGAGAACAGGGAGCCTTGTTATGCTGATGGGCGGGATGTAAATTGCCAACTGCCTCTCTGGAGGAGTGCATTCTGTTCCCTAAAACAAGTAAAGAACAGAGCTACAGAGCCAAGGGCACTACCAGTCTAGGGAATATACCTTGGGAAAACTGAAAATCAATAAGACAGAGCCACCCCAAAATTTAGGGCTGCACTGCATACAAGGACCTCAACTTGGATACACCTTAAGTATCCCAGAAAATATAAACATGGTTCAAAAAATTGTGGTACTTACGTACGATGGAATATCCCTCAGCCATGAAATCAATGTCATAAGACCAGTAGCAGCAAAATGGGTGGATTCAGGTACGATGATTCTAAGTGAAATAAGTCACACAGAAAAAGAAACTTATCATAAGATATCACTTATGAAGATCCTGTAAACATGGCTACACTTGAACTGAGTTAGGAAAGAGAACAGTGTCTCACATTTAGAAAACACTCTTATACCTGCTTAAGGGGGAAGGAGAGGTGGGGTGATGCATAAAACCAGAGTTTGATATAAGCACAGGTACCGTTCCAAAAACCAACTATGGAATAGACAAGACCTACACCGTCCTCAGCGAAAGGGACTCAAAACCCCATATTTCCCGCAGAGGAAAATATCTGACTAGTAAGAATCTTAAAACCTATGTATTGATATGTCTCCGTAAGGGAATCAAGTGTGTCTAGACTTGCATAAACATGGCAGCGAGAATCAGCTCAAACCCACTATAAAAAGGAATTTCAAAAACAAAACAAAAAAACTGGGAAATTCTTTACAATTCCTTCAGGGTCTCTGATGAAAGCTGGAATGACCCTATCTACAACGACAGCTGGATGTGGCATAAGGAGGGACACTTGGGACTGAGACGATTGGTGAGATTGGGTGAGCAAATGCAGACCCTTTAAAGCAATAATGCATGGCACCCATTCCATGGGTCCGAACTCTCCAGGTTGAAGGGAATATTACTACAGATATAACATGTGCGGGAAACCTAGAGAACGGACACACTGTGAATACGAAAGGTTTCTAAATCTCAACGCATAGTCCCTCCCCTGGTGCTCCGGTTTGACTTTCCATCTCCTTTACTATCAACCTCCCAACTTGGAGAGACAGCCCCTTTAACCTCTTGGTTCGCACAGGTTGCCAATTTGGCAGAGGATGAAAGGGAAGAGGGAGAACCAATGAGAGAGTAGCTGTTAGGCATTTGGACGGGCACATATCACTGTAATTTCCTGGCAGGAAGAAGAATTAACCAAATTCTCAGCCACCCACCGGGAACCAGTATAGGTCCTGAACCAAAATTTTGGACTTGTGGTCAGCTCACCAAAAGCGAGTTGAAAAATGGAGCTCAGGGGCACAGCAATTCACAAACTGGCCGAGTAATAAAGGACAACTATCGTCCAAAAATCTGTTGAGGGAAGGCAACGAGGCGGACTTGAAAGCGAGGCTGAATAGCAGGAAACAGATTTCAAGAGGTACGTTGGAATCGCCTTTAAAGCACAGGAAGAGGGGCACAACTTCGACAATGATGCACTTGGCCAAAAAGGGCGTATGCGTTTTCTCCTGAATATATTCAGGAGAAAACGCATACGCCCTTTTTGGCCAAGCAAGCAAGCGGGCAATGCAAATCTGCACTACGAAGAAGTATCACTTCCCTCCGGTCAAAAGGGACATCCACAAAATGTGTAAGAACAAGAAAGGCAAGACAGGCCCTGGAGAACAGGGAGCCTTGTTATGCTGATGGGCGGGATGTAAATTGCCAACTGCCTCTCTGGAGGAGTGCATTCTGTTCCCTAAAACAAGTAAACAACAGAGCTACAGAGCCAAGGGCACTACCAGTCTAGGGAATATACCTTGGGAAAACTGAAAATCAATAAGACAGAGCCACCCCAAAATTTAGGGCTGCACTGCATACAAGGACCTCAACTTGGATACACCTTAAGTATCCCAGAAAATATAAACATGGTTCAAAAAATTGTGGTACTTACGTACGATGGAATATCCCTCAGCCATGAAATCAATGTCATAAGACCAGTAGCAGCAAAATGGGTGGATTCAGGTACGATGATTCTAAGTGAAATAAGTCACACAGAAAAAGAAACTTATCATAAGATATCACTTATGAAGATCCTGTAAACATGGCTACACTTGAACTGAGTTAGGAAAGAGAAGAGTGTCTCACATTTAGAAAACACTCTTATACCTGCTTAAGGGGGAAGGAGAGGTGGGGTGATGCATAAAACCAGAGTTTGATATAAGCACAGGTACCGTTCCAAAAACCAACTATGGAATAGACAAGACCTACACCGTCCTCAGCGAAAGGGACTCAAAACCCCATATTTCCCGCAGAGGAAAATATCTGACTAGTAAGAATCTTAAAACCTATGTATTGATATGTCTCCGTAAGGGAATCAAGTGTGTCTAGACTGGCATAAACATGGCAGCGAGAATCAGCTCAAACCCACTATAAAAAGGAATTTCAAAAACAAAACAAAAAAACTGGGAAATTCTTTACAATTCCTTCAGGGTCTCTGATGAAGGCTGGAATGACCCTATCTACAACGACAGCTGGATGTGGCATAAGGAGGGACACTTGGGACTGAGACGATTGGTGAGATTGGGTGAGCAAATGCAGACCCTTTAAAGCAATAATGCATGGCACCCATTCCATGGGTCCGAACTCTCCAGGTTGAAGGGAATATTACTACAGCTATAACATGTGCGGGAAACCTAGAGAACGGACACACTGTGAATACGAAAGGTTTCTAAAACTCAACGAATAGTCCCACCCCTGGTGCTCCGGTTTGACTTTCCGTCTGCTTTACTATCAACCTCCCAACTTGGAGAGACAGCCCCTTTAACCTCTTGGTTCGCACAGGTTGCCAATTTGGCAGTGGATGAAAGGGAAGAGGGAGAACCAATGAGAGAGTAGCTGTTAGGCATTTGGACGGGCACATATCACTGTAATTTCCCGGCAGGAAGAAGAATTAACCAAATTCTCAGCCACCCACCGGGAACCAGTATAGGTCCTGAACCAAAATTTTGGACTTGCGGTCAGCTCACCAAAAACGAGTTGAAAAATGGAGCTCAGGGGCACAGCAATTCACAAACTGGCCGAGTAATAAAGGACAACTATCGTCCAAAAATCTGTTGAGGGAAGGCAACGAGGCGGACTTGAAAGCGAGGCAGAATAGCAGGAAACAGATTTCAAGAGGTACGATGGAATCGCCTTTAAAGCACAGGAAGAGGGGCACAACTTCGACAATGATGCACTTGGCCAAAAAGGGCGTATGCGTTTTCTCCTGAATATATTCAGGAGAAAACGCATACGCCCTTTTTGGCCAAGCAAGCAAGCGGGCAATGCAAATCTGCACTACAAAGAAGTATCACTTCCCACCGGTCAAAAGGGACATCCACAAAATGTGTAAGAACAAGAAAGGCAAGACAGGCCCTGGAGAACAGGGAGCCTTGTTATGCTGATGGGCGGGATGTAAATTGCCAACTGCCTCTCTGGAGGAGTGCATTCTGTTCCCTAAAACAAGTAAAGAACAGAGCTACAGAGCCAAGGGCACTACCAGTCTAGGGAATATACCTTGGGAAAACTGAAAATCAATAAGACAGAGCCACCCCAAAATTTAGGGCTGCACTGCATACAAGGACCTCAACTTGGATACACCTTAAGTATCCCAGAAAATATAAACATGGTTCAAAAAATTGTGGTACTTACGTACGATGGAATATCCCTCAGCCATGAAATCAATGTCATAAGACCAGTAGCAGCAAAATGGGTGGATTCAGGTACGATGATTCTAAGTGAAATAAGTCACACAGAAAAAGAAACTTATCATAAGATATCACTTATGAAGATCCTGTAAACATGGCTACACTTGAACTGAGTTAGGAAAGAGAACAGTGTCTCACATTTAGAAAACACTCTTATACCTGCTTAAGGGGGAAGGAGAGGTGGGGTGATGCATAAAACCAGAGTTTGATATAAGCACAGGTACCGTTCCAAAAACCAACTATGGAATAGACAAGACCTACACCGTCCTCAGCGAAAGGGACTCAAAACCCCATATTTCCCGCAGAGGAAAATATCTGACTAGTAAGAATCTTAAAACCTATGTATTGATATGTCTCCGTAAGGGAATCAAGTGTGTCTAGACTGGCATAAACATGGCAGCGAGAATCAGCTCAAACCCACTATAAAAAGGAATTTCAAAAACAAAACAAAAAAACTGGGAAATTCTTTACAATTCCTTCAGGGTCTCTGATGAAAGCTGGAATGACCCTATCTACAACGACAGCTGGATGTGGCATAAGGAGGGACACTTGGGACTGAGACGATTGGTGAGATTGGGTGAGCAAATGCAGACCCTTTAAAGCAATAATGCATGGCACCCATTCCATGGGTCCGAACTCTCCAGGTTGAAGGGAATATTACTACAGCTATAACATGTGCGGGAAACCTAGAGAACGGACACACTGTGAATACGAAAGGTTTCTAAAACTCAACGAATAGTCCCACCCCTGGTGCTCCGGTTTGACTTTCCGTCTGCTTTTACTATCAACCTCCCAACTTGGAGAGACAGCCCCTTTAACCTCTTGGTTCGCACAGGTTGCCAATTTTGGCAGTGGATGAAAGGGAAGAGGGAGAACCAATGAGAGAGTAGCTGTTAGGCATTTGGACGGGCACATATCACTGTAATTTCCCGGCAGGAAGAAGAATTAACCAAATTCTCAGCCACCCACCGGGAACCAGTATAGGTCCTGAACCAAAATTTTGGACTTGCGGTCAGCTCACACAAAAACGAGTTGAAAAATGGAGCTCAGGGGCACAGCAATTCACAAACTGGCCGAGTAATAAAGGACAACTATCGTCCAAAAAATCTGTTGAGGGAAGGCAACGAGGCGGACTTGAAAGCGAGGCAGAATAGCAGGAAACAGATTTCAAGAGGTACGATGGAATCGCCTTTAAAGCACAGGAAAGCAGGGGCACAACTTCGACAATGATGCACTTGGCCAAAAAGGGCGTATGCGTTTTCTCCTGAATATATTCAGGAGAAAACGCATACGCCCTTTTTGGCCAAGCAAGCAAGCGGGCAATGCAAATCTGCACTACAAAGAAGTATCACTTCCCCACCGGTCAAAAGGGACATCCACAAAATGTGTAAGAACAAGAAAGGCAAGACAGGCCCTGGAGAACAGGGAGCCTTGTTATGCTGATGGGCGGGATGTAAATTGCCAACTGCCTCTCTGGAGGAGTGCATTCTGTTCCCTAAAACAAGTAAAGAACAGAGCTACAGAGCCAAGGGCACTACCAGTCTAGGGAATATACCTTGGGAAAACTGAAAATCAATAAGACAGAGCCACCCCAAAATTTAGGGCTGCACTGCATACAAGGACCTCAACTTGGATACACCTTAAGTATCCCAGAAAATATAAACATGGTTCAAAAATTGTGGTACTTACGTACGATGGAATATCCCTCAGCCATGTAATCAATGTCATAAGACCAGTAGCAGCAAAATGGGTGGATTCAGGTACGATGATTCTAAGTGAAATAAGTCACTACAGAAAAAGAAACTTATCATAAGATATCACTTATGAAGATCCTGTAAACATGGCTACACTTTGAACTGAGTTAGGAAAGAGAACAGTGTCTCACATTTAGAAAACACTCTTATACCTCTGCTTAAAGGGGGGAAGGAGAGGTGGGGTGATGCATAAAACCAGAGTTTGATATAAGCACAGGTACCGGTCCGAAAACCAACTATGGAATAGACAAGACCTACACCGTCCTCAGCGAAAGGGACTCAAAACCCCATATTTCCCGCAGAGGAAAATATCTGACTAGTAAGAATCTTAAAACCTATGTATTGATATGTCTCCGTAAGGGAATCAAGTGTGTCTAGACTGGCATAAACATGGGCAGCGAGAATCAGCTCTAAACCCACTATAAAAAGGAATTTCAAAAACAAAACAAAAAAACTGGGAAATTCTTTACAATTCCCTTCAGGGTCTCTGATGAAAGCTGGAATGACCCTATCTACAACGACAGCTGGATGTGCATAAGGAGGGGACACTTGGGACTGAGACGATTGGTGAGATTGGGTGAGCAAATGCATAATGCATGGCACCCATTCCATGGGTCCGAACTCTCCAGGTTGAAGGGAATATTACTACAGCTATAACATGTGCGGGAAACCTAGAGAACGGACACACTGTGAATACGAAAGGTTTCTAAAACTCAATGAATAGTCCCTCTCCTGGTGCTCCGGTTTGACTTTCCGTCTGCTTTACTATCAACCTCCCAACTTGGAGAGACAGCCCCTTTAACCTCTTGGTTCGCACAGGTTGCCAATTTGGCAGTGGATGAAAGGGAAGAGGGAGAACCAATGAGAGAGTAGCTGTTAGGCATTTGGACGGGCACATATCACTGTCATTTCCCGGCAGGAAGAAGAATTAACCAAATTCTCAGCCACCCACCGGGAACCAGTATAGGTCCTGAACCAAAATTTTGGACTTGTGGTCAGCTCACCAAAAGCGAGTTGAAAAATGGAGCTCAGGGGCAGAGCAATTCACAAACTGGCCGAGTAATAAAGGACAACTATCGTCCAAAAATCTGTTGAGGGAAGGCAACGAGGCGGACTTGAAAGCGAGGCAGAATAGCAGGAAACAGATTTCAAGAGGTACGTTGGAATCGCCTTTAAAGCACAGGAAGAGGGGCACAACTTCGACAATGATGCACTTGGCCAAAAAGGACGTATGCGTTTTCTCCTGAATATATTCAGGAGATAACGCATACGCCCTTTTTGGCCAAGCAAGCAAGCGGGCAATGCAAATCTGCACTACAAAGAAGTATCACTTCCCACCGGTCAAAAGGGACATCCACAAAATGTGTAAGAACAAGAAAGGCAAGACAGGCCCTGGAGAACAGGGAGCCTTGTTATGCTGATGGGCGGGATGTAAATTGCCAACTGCCTCTCTGGAGGAGTGCATTCTGTTCCCTAAAACAAGTAAAGAACAGAGCTACAGAGCCAAGGGCACTACCAGTCTAGGGAATATACCTTGGGAAAACTGAAAATCAATAAGACAGAGCCACCCCAAAATTTAGGGCTGCACTGCATACAAGGACCTCAACTTGGATACACCTTAAGTATCCCAGAAAATATAAACATGGTTCAAAAAATTGTGGTACTTACGTACGATGGAATATCCCTCAGCCATGAAATCAATGTCATAAGACCAGTAGCAGCAAAATGGGTGGATTCAGGTACGATGATTCTAAGTGAAATAAGTCACACAGAAAAAGAAACTTATCATAAGATATCACTTATGAAGATCCTGTAAACATGGCTACACTTGAACTGAGTTAGGAAAGAGAAGAGTGTCTCACATTTAGAAAACACTCTTATACCTGCTTAAGGGGGAAGGAGAGGTGGGGTGATGCATAAAACCAGAGTTTGATATAAGCACAGGTACCGTTCCAAAAACCAACTATGGAATAGACAAGACCTACACCGTCCTCAGCGAAAGGGACTCAAAACCCCATATTTCCCGCAGAGGAAAATATCTGACTAGTAAGAATCTTAAAACCTATGTATTGATATGTCTCCGTAAGGGAATCAAGTGTGTCTAGACTGGCATAAACATGGCAGCGAGAATCAGCTCAAACCCACTATAAAAAGGAATTTCAAAAACAAAACAAAAAAACTGGGAAATTCTTTACAATTCCTTCAGGGTCTCTGATGAAAGCTGGAATGACCCTATCTACAACGACAGCTGGATGTGGCATAAGGAGGGACACTTGGGACTGAGACGATTGTTGAGATTGGGTGAGCAAATGCAGACCCTTTAAAGCAATAATGCATGGCACCCATTCCATGGGTCCGAACTCTCCAGGTTGAAGGGAATATTACTACAGCTATAACATGTGCGGGAAACCTAGAGATCGGACACACTGTGAATACGAAAGGTTTCTAAAACTCAACAAATAGTCCCACCCCTGGTGCTCCGGTTTGACTTTCCGTCTGCTTTACTATCAACCTCCCAACTTGGAGAGACAGCCCCTTTAACCTCTTGGTTCGCACAGGTTGCCAATTTGGCAGTGGATGAAAGGGAAGAGGGAGAACCAATGAGAGAGTAGCTGTTAGGCATTTGGACGGGCACATATCACTGTAATTTCCCGGCAGGAAGAAGAATTAACCAAATTCTCAGCCACCCACCGGGAACCAGTATAGGTCCTGAACCAAAATTTTGGACTTGCGGTCAGCTCACCATAAACGAGTTGAAAAATGGAGCTCAGGGGCACAGCAATTCACAAACTGGCCGAGTAATAAAGGACAACTATCGTCCAAAAATCTGTTGAGGGAAGGCAACGAGGCGGACTTGAAAGCGAGGCAGAATAGCAGGAAACAGATTTCAAGAGGTACGATGGAATCGCCTTTAAAGCACAGGAAGAGGAGCACAACTTCGACAATGATGCACTTGGCCAAAATGGGCGTATGCGTTTTCTCCTGAATATATTCAGGAGAAAACGCATACGCCCTTTTTGGCCAAGCAAGCAAGCGGGCAATGCAAATCTGCACTACAAAGAAGTATCACTTCCCACCGGTCAAAAGGGACATCCACAAAATGTGTAAGAACAAGAAAGGCAAGACAGGCCCTGGAGAACAGGGAGCCTTGTTATGCTGATGGGCGGGATGTAAATTGCCAACTGCCTCTCTGGAGGAGTGCATTCTGTTCCCTAAAACAAGTAAAGAACAGAGCTACAGAGCCAAGGGCACTACCAGTCTAGGGAATATACCTTGGGAAAACTGAAAATCAATAAGACAGAGCCACCCCAAAATTTAGGGCTGCACTGCATACAAGGACCTCAACTTGGATACACCTTAAGTATCCCAGAAAATATAAACATGGTTCAAAAAATTGTGGTACTTACGTATGATGGAATATCCCTCAGCCATGAAATCAATGTCATAAGACCAGTAGCAGCAAAATGGGTGGATTCAGGTACGATGATTCTAAGTGAAATAAGTCACACAGAAAAAGAAACTTATCATAAGATATCACTTATGAAGATCCTGTAAACATGGCTACACTTGAACTGAGTTAGGAAAGAGAAGAGTGTCTCACATTTAGAAAACACTCTTATACCTGCTTAAGGGGGAAGGAGAGGTGGGGTGATGCATAAAACCAGAGTTTGATATAAGCACAGGTACCGTTCCAAAAACCAACTATGGAATAGACAAGACCTACACCGTCCTCAGCGAAAGGGACTCAAAACCCCATATTTCCCGCAGAGGAAAATATCTGACTAGTAAGAATCTTAATACCTATGTATTGATATGTCTCCGTAAGGGAATCAAGTGTGTCTAGACTGGCATAAACATGGCAGCGAGAATCAGCTCAAACCCACTATAAAAAGGAATTTCAAAAACAAAACAAAAAAAACTGGGAAATTCTTTACAATTCTTTAAGGGTCTCTGATGAAGGCTGGAATGACCCGATCTACAACGACAGCTGGATGTGGCATAAGGAGGGACACTTGGGACTGAGACGATTGGTGAGATTGGGTGAGCAAATGCAGACCCTTTAAAGCAATAATGCATGGCACCCATTCCATGGGTCCGAACTCTCCAGGTTGAAGGGAATATTACTACAGCTATAACATGTGCGGGAAACCTAGAGAACGGACACACTGTGCATACGAAAGGTTTCTAAAACTCAACGCATAGTCCCTCCCCTGGTGCTCCGGTTTGACTTTCCGTCTGCTTTACTATCAACCTCCCAACTTGGAGAGACAGCCCCTTTAACCTCTTGGTTCGCACAGGTTGCCAATTTGGCAGAGGATGAAAGGGAAGAGGGAGAACCAATGAGAGAGTAGCTGTTAGGCATTTGGAGGGGCACATATCACTGTAATTTCCCGGCAGGAAGAAGAATTAACCAAATTCTCAGCCACCCACCGGGAACCAGTATAGGTCCTGAACCAAAATTTTGGACTTGCGGTCAGCTCACCAAAAACGAGTTGAAAAATGGAGCTCAGGGGCACAGCAATTCACAAACTGGCCGAGTAATAAAGGACAACTATCGTCCAAAAATCTGTTGAGGGAAGGCAACGAGGCGGACTTGAAAGCGAGGCAGAATAGCAGGAAACAGATTTCAAGAGGTACGTTGGAATCGCCTTTAAAGCACAGGAAGAGGGGCACAACTTCGACAATGATGCACTTGGACAAAAAGGGCGTATGCGTTTTCTCCTGAATATATTCAGGAGAAAACGCATACGCCCTTTTTGGCCAAGCAAGCAAGCGGGCAATGCAAATCTGCACTACGAAGAAGTATCACTTCCCACCGGTCAAAAGGGACATCCACAAAATGTGTAAGAACAAGAAACGCAAGACAGGCCCTGGAGAACAGGGAGCCTTGTTATGCTGATGGGCGGGATGTAAATTGCCAACTGCCTCTCTGGAGGAGTGCATTCTGTTCCCTAAAACAAGTAAAGAACAGAGCTACAGAGCCAAGGGCACTACCAGTCTAGGGAATATACCTTGGGAAAACTGAAAATCAATAAGACAGAGCCACCCCAAAATTTAGGGCTGCACTGCATACAAGGACCTCAACTTGGATACACCTTAAGTATCCCAGAAAATATAAACATGGTTCAAAAAATTGTGGTACTTACGTACGATGGAATATCCCTCAGCCATGAAATCAATGTCATAAGACCAGTAGCAGCAAAATGGGTGGATTCAGGTACGATGATTCTAAGTGAAATAAGTCACACAGAAAAAGAAACTTATCATAAGATATCACTTATGAAGATCCTGTAAACATGGCTACACTTGAACTGAGTTAGGAAAGAGAACAGTGTCTCACATTTAGAAAACACTCTTATACCTGCTTAAGGGGGAAGGAGAGGTGGGGTGATGCATAAAACCAGAGTTTGATATAAGCACAGGTACCGTTCCAAAAACCAACTATGGAATAGACAAGACCTACACCGTCCTCAGCGAAAGGGACTCAAAACCCCATATTTCCCGCAGAGGAAAATATCTGACTAGTAAGAATCTTAAAACCTATGTATTGATATGTCTCCGTAAGGGAATCAAGTGTGTCTAGACTGGCATAAACATGGCAGCGAGAATCAGCTCAAACCCACTATAAAAAGGAATTTCAAAAACAAAACAAAAAAACTGGGAAATTCTTTACAATTCCTTCAGGGTCTCTGATGAAAGCTGGAATGACCCTATCTACAACGACAGCTGGATGTGGCATAAGGAGGGACACTTGGGACTGAGACGATTGGTGAGATTGGGTGAGCAAATGCAGACCCTTTAAAGCAATAATGCATGGCACCCATTCCATGGGTCCGAACTCTCCAGGTTGAAGGGAATATTACTACAGCTATAACATGTGCGGGAAACCTAGAGAACGGACACACTGTGAATACGAAAGGTTTCTAAAACTCAACGAATAGTCCCTCTCCTGGTGCTGCGGTTTGACTTTCCGTCTGCTTTACTATCAACCTCCCAACTTGGAGAGACAGCCCTTTTAACCTCTTGGTTCGCACAGGTTGCCAATTTGGCAGAGGATGAAAGGGAAGAGGGAGAACCAATGAGAGAGTAGCTGTTAGGCATTTGGACGGTCACATATCACTGTAATTTCCCGGCAGGAAGAAGAATTAACCAAATTCTCAGCCACCCACCGGGAACCAGTATAGGTCCTGAACCAAAATTTTGGACTTGCGGTCAGCTCACCAAAAACGAGTTGAAAAATGGAGCTCAGGGGCACAGCAATTCACAAACTGGCCGAGTAATAAAGGACAACTATCGTCCAAAAATCTGTTGAGGGAAGGCAACGAGGCGGACTTGAAAGCGAGGCAGAATAGCAGGAAACAGATTTCAAGAGGTACGATGGAATCGCCTTTAAAGCACAGGAAGAGGGGCACAACTTCGACAATGATGCACTTGGCCAAAAAGGGCGTATGCGTTTTCTCCTGAATATATTCAGGAGAAAACGCATACGCCCTTTTTGGCCAAGCAAGCAAGCGGGCAATGCAAATCTGCACTACAAAGAAGTATCACTTCCCACCGGTCAAAAGGGACATCCACAAAATGTGTAAGAACAAGAAAGGCAACACAGGCCCTGGAGAACAGGGAGCCTTGTTATGCTGATGGGCGGGATGTAAATTGCCAACTGCCTCTCTGGAGGAGTGCATTCTGTTCCCTAAAACAAGTAAAGAACAGAGCTACAGAGCCAAGGGCACTACCAGTCTAGGGAATATACCTTGGGAAAACTGAAAATCAATAAGACAGAGCCACCCCAAAATTTAGGGCTGCACTGCATACAAGGACCTCAACTTGGATACACCTTAAGTATCCCAGAAAATATAAACATGGTTCAAAAAATTGTGGTACTTACGTACGATGGAATATCCCTCAGCCATGAAATCAATGTCATAAGACCAGTAGCAGCAAAATGGGTGGATTCAGGTACGATGATTCTAAGTGAAATAAGTCACACAGAAAAAGAAACTTATCATAAGATATCACTTATGAAGATCCTGTAAACATGGCTACACTTGAACTGAGTTAGGAAAGAGAACAGTGTCTCACATTTAGAAAACACTCTTATACCTGCTTAAGGGGGAAGGAGAGGTGGGGTGATGCATAAAACCAGAGTTTGATATAAGCACAGGTACCGTTCCAAAAACCAACTATGGAATAGACAAGACCTACACCGTCCTCAGCGAAAGGGACTCAAAACCCCATATTTCCCACAGAGGAAAATATCTGACTAGTAAGAATCTTAAAACCTATGTATTGATATGTCTCCATAAGGGAATCAAGTGTGTCTAGACTGGCATAAACATGGCAGCGAGAATCAGCTCAAACCCACTATAAAAAGGAATTTCAAAAACAAAACAAAAAAAACTGGGAAATTCTTTACAATTCTTTAAGGGTCTCTGATGAAGGCTGGAATGACCCGATCTACAACGACAGCTGGATGTGGCATAAGGAGGGACACTTGGGACTGAGACGATTGGTGAGATTGGGTGAGCAAATGCAGACCCTTTAAAGCAATAATGCATGGCACCCATTCCATGGGTCCGAACTCTCCAGGTTGAAGGGAATATTACTACAGCTATAACATGTGCGGGAAACCTAGAGAACGGACACACTGTGCATACGAAAGGTTTCTAAAACTCAACGCATAGTCCCTCCCCTGGTGCTCCGGTTTGACTTTCCGTCTGCTTTACTATCAACCTCCCAACTTGGAGAGACAGCCCCTTTAACCTCTTGGTTCGCACAGGTTGCCAATTTGGCAGAGGATGAAAGGGAAGAGGGAGAACCAATGAGAGAGTAGCTGTTAGGCATTTGGAGGGGCACATATCACTGTAATTTCCCGGCAGGAAGAAGAATTAACCAAATTCTCAGCCACCCACCGGGAACCAGTATAGGTCCTGAACCAAAATTTTGGACTTGCGGTCAGCTCACCAAAAACGAGTTGAAAAATGGAGCTCAGGGGCACAGCAATTCACAAACTGGCCGAGTAATAAAGGACAACTATCGTCCAAAAATCTGTTGAGGGAAGGCAACGAGGCGGACTTGAAAGCGAGGCAGAATAGCAGGAAACAGATTTCAAGAGGTACGTTGGAATCGCCTTTAAAGCACAGGAAGAGGGGCACAACTTCGACAATGATGCACTTGGACAAAAAGGGCGTATGCGTTTTCTCCTGAATATATTCAGGAGAAAACGCATACGCCCTTTTTGGCCAAGCAAGCAAGCGGGCAATGCAAATCTGCACTACGAAGAAGTATCACTTCCCACCGGTCAAAAGGGACATCCACAAAATGTGTAAGAACAAGAAAGGCAAGACAGGCCCTGGAGAACAGGGAGCCTTGTTATGCTGATGGCCGGGATGTAAATTGCCAACTGCCTCTCTGGAGGAGTGCATTCTGTTCCCTAAAACAAGTAAAGAACAGAGCTACAGAGCCAAGGGCACTACCAGTCTAGGGAATATACCTTGGGAAAACTGAAAATCAATAAGACAGAGCCACCCCAAAATTTAGGGCTGCACTGCATACAAGGACCTCAACTTGGATACACCTTAAGTATCCCAGAAAATATAAACATGGTTCAAAAAATTGTGGTACTTACGTACGATGGAATATCCCTCAGCCATGAAATCAATGTCATAAGACCAGTAGCAGCAAAATGGGTGGATTCAGGTACGATGATTCTAAGTGAAATAAGTCACACAGAAAAAGAAACTTATCATAAGATATCACTTATGAAGATCCTGTAAACATGGCTACACTTGAACTGAGTTAGGAAAGAGAACAGTGTCTCACATTTAGAAAACACTCTTATACCTGCTTAAGGGGGAAGGAGAGGTGGGGTGATGCATAAAACCAGAGTTTGATATAAGCACAGGTACCGTTCCAAAAACCAACTATGGAATAGACAAGACCTACACCGTCCTCAGCGAAAGGGACTCAAAACCCCATATTTCCCGCAGAGGAAAATATCTGACTAGTAAGAATCTTAAAACCTATGTATTGATATGTCTCCGTAAGGGAATCAAGTGTGTCTAGACTGGCATAAACATGGCAGCGAGAATCAGCTCAAACCCACTATAAAAAGGAATTTCAAAAACAAAACAAAAAAACTGGGAAATTCTTTACAATTCCTTCAGGGTCTCTGATGAAAGCTGGAATGACCCTATCTACAACGACAGCTGGATGTGGCATAAGGAGGGACACTTGGGACTGAGACGATTGGTGAGATTGGGTGAGCAAATGCAGACCCTTTAAAGCAATAATGCATGGCACCCATTCCATGGGTCCGAACTCTCCAGGTTGAAGGGAATATTACTACAGCTATAACATGTGCGGGAAACCTAGAGAACGGACACACTGTGAATACGAAAGGTTTCTAAAACTCAACGAATAGTCCCTCTCCTGGTGCTGCGGTTTGACTTTCCGTCTGCTTTACTATCAACCTCCCAACTTGGAGAGACAGCCCTTTTAACCTCTTGGTTCGCACAGGTTGCCAATTTGGCAGAGGATGAAAGGGAAGAGGGAGAACCAATGAGAGAGTAGCTGTTAGGCATTTGGACGGTCACATATCACTGTAATTTCCCGGCAGGAAGAAGAATTAACCAAATTCTCAGCCACCCACCGGGAACCAGTATAGGTCCTGAACCAAAATTTTGGACTTGCGGTCAGCTCACCAAAAACGAGTTGAAAAATGGAGCTCAGGGGCACAGCAATTCACAAACTGGCCGAGTAATAAAGGACAACTATCGTCCAAAAATCTGTTGAGGGAAGGCAACGAGGCGGACTTGAAAGCGAGGCAGAATAGCAGGAAACAGATTTCAAGAGGTACGATGGAATCGCCTTTAAAGCACAGGAAGAGGGGCACAACTTCGACAATGATGCACTTGGCCAAAAAGGGCGTATGCGTTTTCTCCTGAATATATTCAGGAGAAAACGCATACGCCCTTTTTGGCCAAGCAAGCAAGCGGGCAATGCAAATCTGCACTACAAAGAAGTATCACTTCCCACCGGTCAAAAGGGACATCCACAAAATGTGTAAGAACAAGAAAGGCAACACAGGCCCTGGAGAACAGGGAGCCTTGTTATGCTGATGGGCGGGATGTAAATTGCCAACTGCCTCTCTGGAGGAGTGCATTCTGTTCCCTAAAACAAGTAAAGAACAGAGCTACAGAGCCAAGGGCACTACCAGTCTAGGGAATATACCTTGGGAAAACTGAAAATCAATAAGACAGAGCCACCCCAAAATTTAGGGCTGCACTGCATACAAGGACCTCAACTTGGATACACCTTAAGTATCCCAGAAAATATAAACATGGTTCAAAAAATTGTGGTACTTACGTACGATGGAATATCCCTCAGCCATGAAATCAATGTCATAAGACCAGTAGCAGCAAAATGGGTGGATTCAGGTACGATGATTCTAAGTGAAATAAGTCACACAGAAAAAGAAACTTATCATAAGATATCACTTATGAAGATCCTGTAAACATGGCTACACTTGAACTGAGTTAGGAAAGAGAACAGTGTCTCACATTTAGAAAACACTCTTATACCTGCTTAAGGGGGAAGGAGAGGTGGGGTGATGCATAAAACCAGAGTTTGATATAAGCACAGGTACCGTTCCAAAAACCAACTATGGAATAGACAAGACCTACACCGTCCTCAGCGAAAGGGACTCAAAACCCCATATTTCCCACAGAGGAAAATATCTGACTAGTAAGAATCTTAAAACCTATGTATTGATATGTCTCCATAAGGGAATCAAGTGTGTCTAGACTGGCATAAACATGGCAGCGAGAATCAGCTCAAACCCACTATAAAAAGGAATTTCAAAAACAAAACAAAAAAACTGGGAAATTCTTTACAATTCCTTCAGGGTCTCTGATGAAGTCTGGAATGACCCTATCTACAACGACAGCTGGATGTGGCATAAGGAGGGACACTTGGGACTGAGACGATTGGTGAGATTGGGTGAGCAAATGCAGACCCTTTAAAGCAATAATGCATGGCACCCATTCCATGGGTCCGAACTCTCCAGGTTGAAGGGAATATTACTACAGCTATAACATGTGCGGGAAACCTAGAGAACGGACACACTGTGCATACGAAAGGTTTCTAAAACTCAACGCATAGTCCCTCCCCTGGTGCTCCGGTTTGACTTTCCGTCTGCTTTACTATCAACCTCCCAACTTGGAGAGACAGCCCCTTTAACCTCTTGGTTCGCACAGGTTGCCAATTTGGCAGAGGATGAAAGGGAAGAGGGAGAACCAATGAGAGAGTAGCTGTTAGGCATTTGGAGGGGCACATATCACTGTAATTTCCCGGCAGGAAGAAGAATTAACCAAATTCTCAGCCACCCACCGGGAACCAGTATAGGTCCTGAACCAAAATTTTGGACTTGCGGTCACCTCACCAAAAACGAGTTGAAAAATGGAGCTCAGGGGCACAGCAATTCACAAACTGGCCGAGTAATAAAGGACAACTATCGTCCAAAAATCTGTTGAGGGAAGGCAACGAGGCGGACTTGAAAGCGAGGCAGAATAGCAGGAAACAGATTTCAAGAGGTACGTTGGAATCGCCTTTAAAGCACAGGAAGAGGGGCACAACTTCGACAATGATGCACTTGGCCAAAAAGGGCGTATGCGTTTTCTCCTGAATATATTCAGGAGAAAACGCATACGCCCTTTTTGGCCAAGCAAGCAAGCGGGCAATGCAAATCTGCACTACAAAGAAGTATCACTTCCCACCGGTCAAAAGGGACATCCACAAAATGTGTAAGAACAAGAAAGGCAAGACAGGCCCTGGAGAACAGGGAGCCTTGTTATGCTGATGGGCGGGATGTAAATTGCCAACTGCCTCTCTGGAGGTGTGCATTCTGTTCCCTAAAACAAGTAAAGAACAGAGCTACACAGCCAAGGGCACTACCAGCCTAGGGAATATACCTTGGGAAAACTGAAAATCAATAAGACAGAGCCACCCCAAAATTTAGGGCTGCACTGCATACAAGGACCTCAACTTGGATACACCTTAAGTATCCCAGAAAATATAAACATGGTTCAAAAAATTGTGGTACTTACGTACGATGGAATATCCCTCAGCCATGAAATCAATGTCATAAGACCAGTAGCAGCAAAATGGGTGGATTCAGGTACGATGATTCTAAGTGAAATAAGTCACACAGAAAAAGAAACTTATCATAAGATATCACTTATGAAGATCCTGTAAACATGGCTACACTTGAACTGAGTTAGGAAAGAGAACAGTGTCTCACATTTAGAAAACACTCTTATACCTGCTTAAGGGGGAAGGAGAGGTGGGGTGATGCATAAAACCAGAGTTTGATATAAGCACAGGTACCGTTCCAAAAACCAACTATGGAATAGACAAGACCTACACCGTCCTCAGCGAAAGGGACTCAAAACCCCATATTTCCCGCAGAGGAAAATATCTGACTAGTAAGAATCTTAAAACCTATGTATTGATATGTCTCCGTAAGGGAATCAAGTGTGTCTAGACTGGCATAAACATGGCAGCGAGAATCAGCTCAAACCCACTATAAAAAGGAATTTCAAAAACAAAACAAAAAAACTGGGAAATTCTTCACAATTCCTTCAAGGTCTCTGATGAAAGCTGGAATGACCCTATCTACAACGACAGCTGGATGTGGCATAAGGAGGGACACTTGGGACTGAGATGATTGGTGAGATTGGGTGAGCAAATGCAGACCCTTTAAAGCAATAATGCATGGCACCCATTCCATGGGTCTGAACTCTCCAGGTTGAAGGGAATATTACTACAGCTATAACATGTGCGGGAAACCTAGAGAACGGAAACACTGTGAATACGAAAGGTTTCTAAAACTCAACGAATAGTCCCACCCCTGGTGCTCCAGTTTGACTTTCCGTCTGCTTTACTATCAACCTCCCAACTTGGAGAGACAGCCCCTTTAACCTCTTGGTTCGCACAGGTTGCCAATTTGGCAGAGAATGAAAGGGAAGAGGGAGAACCAATGAGAGAGTAGCTGTTAGGCATTTGGACGGGCACATATCACTGTAATTTCCCGGCAGGAAGAAGAATTAACCAAATTCTCAGCCACCCACCGGGAACCAGTATAGGTCCTGAACCAAAATTTTGGACTTGTGGTCAGCTCACCAAAAGCGAGTTGAAAAATGGAGCTCAGGGGCACAGCAATTCACAAACTGGCCGAGTAATAAAGGACAACTATCGTCCAAAAATCTGTTGAGGGAAGGCAACGAGGCGGACTTGAAAGCGAGGCAGAATAGCAGGAAACAGATTTCAAGAGGTACGTTGGAATCGCCTTTAAAGCACAGGAAGAGGGGCACAACTTCGACAATGATGCACTTGGCCAAAAAGGACGTATGCGTTTTCTCCTGAATATATTCAGGAGAAAACGCATACGCCCTTTTTGGCCAAGCAAGCAAGCGGGCAATGCAAATCTGCACTACAAAGAAGTATCACTTCCCACCGGTCAAAAGGGACATCCACAAAATGTGTAAGAACAAGAAAGGCAAGACAGGCCCTGGAGAACAGGGAGCCTTGTTATGCTGATGGGCGGGATGTAAATTGCCAACTGCCTCTCTGGAGGAGTGCATTCTGTTCCCTAAAACAAGTAAAGAACAGAGCTACAGAGCCAAGGGCACTACCAGCCTAGGGAATATACCTTGGGAAAACTGAAAATCAATAAGACAGAGCCACCCCAAAATTTAGGGCTGCACTGCATACAAGGACCTCAACTTGGATACACCTTAAGTATCCCAGAAAATATAAACATGGTTCAAAAAATTGTGGTACTTACGTAAGATGGAATATCCCTCAGCCATGAAATCAATGTCATAAGACCAGTAGCAGCAAAATGGGTGGATTCAGGTACGATGATTCTAAGTGAAATAAGTCACACAGAAAAAGAAACTTATCATAAGATATCACTTATGAAGATCCTGTAAACATGGCTACACTTGAACTGAGTTAGGAAAGAGAACAGTGTCTCACATTTAGAAAACACTCTTATACCTGCTTAAGGGGGAAGGAGAGGTGGGGTGATGCATAAAACCAGAGTTTGATATAAGCACAGGTACCGTTCCAAAAACCAACTATGGAATAGACAAGACCTACACCGTCCTCAGCGAAAGGGACTCAAAACCCCATATTTCCCGCAGAGGAAAGTATCTGACTAGTAAGAATCTTAAAACCTATGTATTGATATGTCTCCATAAGGGAATCAAGTGTGTCTAGACTGGCATAAACATGGCAGCGAAAATCAGCTCAAACCCACTATAAAAAGGATTTTCAAAAACAAAACAAAAAAACTGGGAAATTCTTTACAATTCCTTCAGGGTCTCTGATGAAAGCTGGAATGACCCTATCTACAACGACAGCTGGATGTGGCATAAGGAGGGACACTTGGGACTGAGACGATTGGTGAGATTGGGTGAGCAAATGCAGACCCTTTAAAGCAATAATGCATGGCACCCATTCCATGGGTCCGAACTCTCCAGGTTGAAGGGAATATTACTACAGCTATAACATGTGCGGGAAACCTAGGGAACGGACACACTGTGAATACGAAAGGTTTCTAAAACTCAACGAATAGTCCCTCTCCTGGTGCTCCGGTTTGACTTTCCGTCTGCTTTACTATCAACCTCCCAACTTGGAGAGACAGCCCCTTTAACCTCTTGGTTCGCACAGGTTGCCAATTTGGCAGAGGATGAAAGGGAAGAGGGAGAACCAATGAGAGAGTAGCTGTTAGGCATTTGGACGGGCACATATCACTGTAATTTCCCGGCAGGAAGAAGAATTAACCAAATTCTCAGCCACCCACCGGGAACCAGTATAGGTCCTGAACCAAAATTTTGGACTTGTGGTCAGCTCACCAAAAGCGAGTTGAAAAATGGAGCTCAGGGGCACAGCAATTCACAAACTGGCCGAGTAATAAAGGACAACTATCGTCCAAAAATCTGTTGAGGGAAGGCAACGAGGCGGACTTGAAAGCGAGGCAGAATAGCAGGAAACAGATTTCAAGAGGTACGTTGGAATCGCCTTTAAAGCACAGGAAGAGGGGCACAACTTCGACAATGATGCACTTGGCCAAAAAGGACGTATGCGTTTTCTCCTGAATATATTCAGGAGAAAACGCATACGCCCTTTTTGGCCAAGCAAGCAAGCGGGCAATGCAAATCTGCACTACAAAGAAGTATCACTTCCCACCGGTCAAAAGGGACATCCACAAAATGTGTAAGAACAAGAAAGGCAAGACAGGCCCTGGAGAACAGGGAGCCTTGTTATGCTGATGGGCGGGATGTAAATTGCCAACTGCCTCTCTGGAGGAGTGCATTCTGTTCCCTAAAACAAGTAAAGAACAGAGCTACAGAGCCAAGGGCACTACCAGCCTAGGGAATATACCTTGGGAAAACTGAAAATCAATAAGACAGAGCCACCCCAAAATTTAGGGCTGCACTGCATACAAGGACCTCAACTTGGATACACCTTAAGTATCCCAGAAAATATAAACATGGTTCAAAAAATTGTGGTACTTACGTAAGATGGAATATCCCTCAGCCATGAAATCAATGTCATAAGACCAGTAGCAGCAAAATGGGTGGATTCAGGTACGATGATTCTAAGTGAAATAAGTCACACAGAAAAAGAAACTTATCATAAGATATCACTTATGAAGATCCTGTAAACATGGCTACACTTGAACTGAGTTAGGAAAGAGAACAGTGTCTCACATTTAGAAAACACTCTTATACCTGCTTAAGGGGGAAGGAGAGGTGGGGTGATGCATAAAACCAGAGTTTGATATAAGCACAGGTACCGTTCCAAAAACCAACTATGGAATAGACAAGACCTACACCGTCCTCAGCGAAAGGGACTCAAAACCCCATATTTCCCGCAGAGGAAAGTATCTGACTAGTAAGAATCTTAAAACCTATGTATTGATATGTCTCCATAAGGGAATCAAGTGTGTCTAGACTGGCATAAACATGGCAGCGAGAATCAGCTCAAACCCACTATAAAAAGGATTTTCAAAAACAAAACAAAAAAACTGGGAAATTCTTTACAATTCCTTCAGGGTCTCTGATGAAAGCTGGAATGACCCTATCTACAATGACAGCTGGATGTGGCATAAGGAGGGACACTTGGGACTGAGACGATTGGTGAGATTAGGTGAGCAAATGCAGACCCTTTAAAGCAATAATGCATGGCACCCATTCCATGGGTCCGAACTCTCCAGGTTGAAGGGAATATTACTACAGCTATAACATGTGCGGGAAACCTAGGGAACGGACACACTGTGAATACGAAAGGTTTCTAAAACTCAACGAATAGTCCCTCTCCTGGTGCTCCGCTTTGACTTTCCGTCTGCTTTACTATCAACCTCCCAACTTGGAGAGACAGCCCCTTTAACCTCTTGGTTCGCACAGGTTGCCAATTTGGCAGAGGATGAAAGGGAAGAGGGAGAACCAATGAGAGAGTAGCTGTTAGGCATTTGGACGGGCACATATCACTGTAATTTCCCGGCAGGAAGAAGAATTAACCAAATTCTCAGCCACCCACCGGGAACCAGTATAGGTCCTGAACCAAAATTTTGGACTTGCGGTCAGCTCACCAAAAGCGAGTTGAAAAATGGAGCTCAGGGGCACAGCAATTCACAAACTGGCCGAGTAATAAAGGACAACTATCGTCCAAAAATCTGTTGAGGGAAGGCAACGAGGCGGACTTGAAAGCGAGGCAGAATAGCAGGAAACAGATTTCAAGAGGTACGTTGGAATCGCCTTTAAAGCACAGGAAGAGGGGCACAACTTCGACAATGATGCACTTGGCCAAAAAGGGCGTATGCGTTTTCTCCTGAATATATTCAGGAGAAAACGCATACGCCCTTTTTGGCCAAGCAAGCAAGCGGGCAATGCAAATCTGCACTACAAAGAAGTATCACTTCCCACCGGTCAAAAGGGACATCCACAAAATGTGTAAGAACAAGAAAGGCAAGACAGGCCCTGGAGAACAGGGAGCCTTGTTATGCTGATGGGCGGGATGTAAATTGCCAACTGCCTCTCTGGAGGAGTGCATTCTGTTCCCTAAAACAAGTAAAGAACAGAGCTACAGAGCCAAGGGCACTACCAGTCTAGGGAATATACCTTGGGAAAACTGAAAATCAATAAGACAGAGCCACCCCAAAATTTAGGGCTGCACTGCACACAAGGGCCTCAACTTGGATACACCTTATGTATCCCAGAAAATATAAACATGGTTCAAAAAATTGTGGTACTTACGTACGATGGAATATCCCTCAGCCATGAAATCAATGTCATAAGACCAGTAGCAGCAAAATGGGTGGATTCAGGTACGATGATTCTAAGTGAAATAAGTCACACAGAAAAAGAAACTTATCATAAGATATCACTTATGAAGATCCTGTAAACATGGCTACACTTGAACTGAGTTAGGAAAGAGAACAGTGTCTCACATTTAGAAAACACTCTTATACCTGCTTAAGGGGGAAGGAGAGGTGGGGTGATGCATAAAACCAGAGTTTGATATAAGCACAGGTACCGTTCCAAAAACCAACTATGGGATAGACAAGACCTACACCGTCCTCAGCGAAAGGGACTCAAAACCCCATATTTCCCGCAGAGGAAAATATCTTACTAGTAAGAATCTTAAAACCTATGTATTGATATGTCTCCGTAAGGGAATCAAGTGTGTCTAGACTGGCATAAACATGGCAGCGAGAATCAGCTCAAACCCACTATAAAAAGGAATTTCAAAAACAAAACAAAAAAACTGGGAAATTCTTTACAATTCCTTCAGGGTCTCTGATGAAAGCTGGAATGACCCTATCTACAACGACAGCTGGATGTGGCATAAGGAGGGACACTTGGGACTGAGACGATTGGTGAGATTGGGTGAGCAAATGCAGACCCTTTAAAGCAATAATGCATGGCACCCATTCCATGGGTCCGAACTCTCCAGGTTGAAGGGAATATTACTACAGCTATAACATGTGCGGGAAACCTAGAGAACGGACACACTGTGAATACGAAAGGTTTCTAAAACTCAACGAATAGTCCCACCCCTGGTGCTCCGGTTTGACTTTCCGTCTGCTTTACTATCAACCTCCCAACTTGGAGAGACAGCCCCTTTAACCTCTTGGTTCGCACAGGTTGCCAATTTGGCAGTGGATGAAAGGGAAGAGGGAGAACCAATGAGAGAGTAGCTGTTAGGCTTTTGGACGGGCACATATCACTGTAATTTCCCGGCAGGAAGAAGAATTAACCAAATTCTCAGCCACCCACCGGGAACCAGTATAGGTCCTGAACCAAAATTTTGGACTTGCGGTCAGCTCACCAAAAATGAGTTGAAAAATGGAGCTCAGGGGCACAGCAATTCACAAACTGGCCGAGTAATAAAGGACAACTATCGTCCAAAAATCTGTTGAGGGAAGGCAACGAGGCGGACTTGAAAGCGAGGCAGAATAGCAGGAAACAGATTTCAAGAGGTACGTTGGAATCGCCTTTAAAGCACAGGAAGAGGGGCACAACTTCGACAATGATGCACTTGGCCAAAAAGGGCGTATGCGTTTTCTCCTGAATATATTCAGGAGAAAACGCATACGCCCTTTTTGGCCAAGCAAGCAAGCGGGCAATGCAAATCTGCACTACAAAGAAGTATCACTTCCCACCGGTCAAAAGGGACATCCACAAAATGTGTAAGAACAAGAAAGGCAAGACAGGCCCTGGAGAACAGGGAGCCTTGTTATGCTGATGGGCGGGATGTAAATTGCCAACTGCCTCTCTGGAGGAGTGCATTCTGTTCCCTAAAACAAGTAAAGAACAGAGCTACAGAGCCAAGGGCACTACCAGTCTAGGGAATATACCTTGGGAAAACTGAAAATCAATAAGACAGAGCCACCCCAAAATTTAGGGCTGCACTGCATACAAGGACCTCAACTTGGATACACCTTAAGTATCCCAGAAAATATAAACATGGTTCAAAAAATTGTGGTACTTACGTATGATGGAATATCCCTCAGCCATGAAATCAATGTCATAAGACCAGTAGCAGCAAAATGGGTGGATTCAGGTACGATGATTCTAAGTGAAATAAGTCACACAGAAAAAGAAACTTATCATAAGATATCACTTATGAAGATCCTGTAAACATGGCTACACTTGAACTGAGTTAGGAAAGAGAAGAGTGTCTCACATTTAGAAAACACTCTTATACCTGCTTAAGGGGGAAGGAGAGGTGGGGTGATGCATAAAACCAGAGTTTGATATAAGCACAGGTACCGTTCCAAAAACCAACTATGGAATAGACAAGACCTACACCGTCCTCAGCGAAAGGGACTCAAAACCCCATATTTCCCGCAGAGGAAAATATCTGACTAGTAAGAATCTTAATACCTATGTATTGATATGTCTCCGTAAGGGAATCAAGTGTGTCTAGACTGGCATAAACATGGCAGCGAGAATCAGCTCAAACCCACTATAAAAAGGAATTTCAAAAACAAAACAAAAAAAAACTGGGAAATTCTTTACAATTCTTTAAGGGTCTCTGATGAAGGCTGGAATGACCCTATCTACAACGACAGCTGGATGTGGCATAAGGAGGGACACTTGGGACTGAGACGATTGGTGAGATTGGGTGAGCAAATGCAGACCCTTTAAAGCAATAATGCATGGCACCCATTCCATGGGTCCGAACTCTCCAGGTTGAAGGGAATATTACTACAGCTATAACATGTGCGGGAAACCTAGAGAACGGACACACTGTGAATACGAAAGGTTTCTAAAACTCAACGAATAGTCCCACCCCTGGTGCTCCGGTTTGACTTTCCGTCTGCTTTACTATCAACCTCCCAACTTGGAGAGACAGCCCCTTTAACCTCTTGGTTCGCACAGGTTGCCAATTTGGCAGAGGATGAAAGGGAAGAGGGAGAACCAATGAGAGAGTAGCTGTTAGGCATTTGGACGGGCACATATCACTGTAATTTCCCGGCAGGAAGAAGAATTAACCAAATTCTCAGCCACCCACCGGGAACCAGTATAGGTCCTGAACCAAAATTTTGGACTTGTGGTCAGCTCACCAAAAGCGAGTTGAAAAATGGAGCTCAGGGGCACAGCAATTCACAAACTGGCCGAGTAATAAAGGACAACTATCGTCCAAAAATCTGTTGAGGGAAGGCAACGAGGCGGACTTGAAAGCGAGGCAGAATAGCAGGAAACAGATTTCAAGAGGTACGTTGGAATCGCCTTTAAAGCACAGGAAGAGGGGCACAACTTCGACAATGATGCACTTGGCCAAAAAGGGCGTATGCGTTTTCTCCTGAATATATTCAGGAGAAAACGCATACGCCCTTTTTGGCCAAGCAAGCAAGCGGGCAATGCAAATCTGCACTACAAAGAAGTATCACTTCCCACCGGTCAAAAGGGACATCCACAAAATGTGTAAGAACAAGAAAGGCAAGACAGGCCCTGGAGAACAGGGAGCCTTGTTATGCTGATGGGCGGGATGTAAATTGCCAACTGCCTCTCTGGAGGAGTGCATTCTGTTCCCTAAAACAAGTAAAGAACAGAGCTACAGAGCCAAGGGCACTACCAGCCTAGGGAATATACCTTGGGAAAACTGAAAATCAATAAGACAGAGCCACCCCAAAATTTAGGGCTGCACTGCATACAAGGACCTCAACTTGGATACACCTTAAGTATCCCAGAAAATATAAACATGGTTCAAAAAATTGTGGTACTTACGTAAGATGGAATATCCCTCAGCCATGAAATCAATGTCATAAGACCAGTAGCAGCAAAATGGGTGGATTCAGGTACGATGATTCTAAGTGAAATAAGTCACACAGAAAAAGAAACTTATCATAAGATATCACTTATGAAGATCCTGTAAACATGGCTACACTTGAACTGAGTTAGGAAAGAGAACAGTGTCTCACATTTAGAAAACACTCTTATACCTGCTTAAGGGGGAAGGAGAGGTGGGGTGATGCATAAAACCAGAGTTTGATATAAGCACAGGTACCGTTCCAAAAACCAACTATGGAATAGACAAGACCTACACCGTCCTCAGCGAAAGGGACTCAAAACCCCATATTTCCCGCAGAGGAAAGTATCTGACTAGTAAGAATCTTAAAACCTATGTATTGATATGTCTCCATAAGGGAATCAAGTGTGTCTAGACTGGCATAAACATGGCAGCGAAAATCAGCTCAAACCCACTATAAAAAGGATTTTCAAAAACAAAACAAAAAAACTGGGAAATTCTTTACAATTCCTTCAGGGTCTCTGATGAAAGCTGGAATGACCCTATCTACAACGACAGCTGGATGTGGCATAAGGAGGGACACTTGGGACTGAGACGATTGGTGAGATTGGGTGAGCAAATGCAGACCCTTTAAAGCAATAATGCATGGCACCCATTCCATGGGTCCGAACTCTCCAGGTTGAAGGGAATATTACTACAGCTATAACATGTGCGGGAAACCTAGGGAACGGACACACTGTGAATACGAAAGGTTTCTAAAACTCAACGAATAGTCCCTCTCCTGGTGCTCCGGTTTGACTTTCCGTCTGCTTTACTATCAACCTCCCAACTTGGAGAGACAGCCCCTTTAACCTCTTGGTTCGCACAGGTTGCCAATTTGGCAGAGGATGAAAGGGAAGAGGGAGAACCAATGAGAGAGTAGCTGTTAGGCATTTGGACGGGCACATATCACTGTAATTTCCCGGCAGGAAGAAGAATTAACCAAATTTTCAGCCACCCACCGGGAACCAGTATAGGTCCTGAACCAAAATTTTGGACTTGTGGTCAGCTCACCAAAAGCGAGTTGAAAAATGGAGCTCAGGGGCACAGCAATTCACAAACTGGCCGAGTAATAAAGGACAACTATCGTCCAAAAATCTGTTGAGGGAAGGCAACGAGGCGGACTTGAAAGCGAGGCAGAATAGCAGGAAACAGATTTCAAGAGGTACGTTGGAATCGCCTTTAAAGCACAGGAAGAGGGGCACAACTTCGACAATGATGCACTTGGCCAAAAAGGACGTATGCGTTTTCTCCTGAATATATTCAGGAGAAAACGCATACGCCCTTTTTGGCCAAGCAAGCAAGCGGGCAATGCAAATCTGCACTACAAAGAAGTATCACTTCCCACCGGTCAAAAGGGACATCCACAAAATGTGTAAGAACAAGAAAGGCAAGACAGGCCCTGGAGAACAGGGAGCCTTGTTATGCTGATGGGCGGGATGTAAATTGCCAACTGCCTCTCTGGAGGAGTGCATTCTGTTCCCTAAAACAAGTAAAGAACAGAGCTACAGAGCCAAGGGCACTACCAGCCTAGGGAATATACCTTGGGAAAACTGAAAATCAATAAGACAGAGCCACCCCAAAATTTAGGGCTGCACTGCATACAAGGACCTCAACTTGGATACACCTTAAGTATCCCAGAAAATATAAACATGGTTCAAAAAATTGTGGTACTTACGTAAGATGGAATATCCCTCAGCCATGAAATCAATGTCATAAGACCAGTAGCAGCAAAATGGGTGGATTCAGGTACGATGATTCTAAGTGAAATAAGTCACACAGAAAAAGAAACTTATCATAAGATATCACTTATGAAGATCCTGTAAATATGGCTACACTTGAACTGAGTTAGGAAAGAGAACAGTGTCTCACATTTAGAAAACACTCTTATACCTGCTTAAGGGGGAAGGAGAGGTGGGGTGATGCATAAAACCAGAGTTTGATATAAGCACAGGTACCGTTCCAAAAACCAACTATGGAATAGACAAGACCTACACCGTCCTCAGCGAAAGGGACTCAAAACCCCATATTTCCCGCAGAGGAAAGTATCTGACTAGTAAGAATCTTAAAACCTATGTATTGATATGTCTCCATAAGGGAATCAAGTGTGTCTAGACTGGCATAAACATGGCAGCGAGAATCAGCTCAAACCCACTATAGAAAGGAATTTCAAAAACAAAACAAAAAAACTGGGAAATTCTTTACAATTCCTTCAGGGTCTCTGATGAAAGCTGGAATGACCCTATCTACAAGGACAGCTGGATGTGGCATAAGGAGGGACACTTGGGACTGAGACGATTGGTGAGATTGGGTGAGCAAATGCAGACCCTTTAAAGCAATAATGCATGGCACCCATTCCATGGGTCCGAACTCTCCAGGTTGAAGGGAATATTACTACAGCTATAACATGTGCGGGAAACCTAGGGAACGGACACATTGTGAATACGAAAGGTTTCTAAAACTCAACGAATAGTCCCTCTCCTGGTGCTCCGGTTTGACTTTCCGTCTGCTTTACTATCAACCTCCCAACTTGGAGAGACAGCCCCTTTAACCTCTTGGTTCGCACAGGTTGCCAATTTGGCAGAGGATGAAAGGGAAGAGGGAGAACCAATGAGAGAGTAGCTGTTAGGCATTTGGAGGGGCACATATCACTGTAATTTCCCGGCAGGAAGAAGAATTAACCAAATTCTCAGCCACCCACCGGGAACCAGTATAGGTCCTGAACCAAAATTTTGGACTTGCGGTCAGCTCACCAAAAACGAGTTGAAAAATGGAGCTCAGGGGCACAGCAATTCACAAACTGGCCGAGTAATAAAGGACAACTATCGTCCAAAAATCTGTTGAGGGAAGGCAACGAGGCGGACTTGAAAGCGAGGCAGAATAGCAGGAAACAGATTTCAAGAGGTACGTTGGAATCGCCTTTAAAGCACAGGAAGAGGGGCACAACTTCGACAATGATGCACTTGGACAAAAAGGGCGTATGCGTTTTCTCCTGAATATATTCAGGAGAAAACGCATACGCCCTTTTTGGCCAAGCAAGCAAGCGGGCAATGCAAATCTGCACTACAAAGAAGTATCACTTCCCACCGGTCAAAAGGGACATCCACAAAATGTGTAAGAACAAGAAAGGCAAGACAGGCCCTGGAGAACAGGGAGCCTTGTTATGCTGATGGGCGGGATGTAAATTGCCAACTGCCTCTCTGGAGGAGTGCATTCTGTTCCCTAAAACAAGTAAAGAACAGAGCTACAGAGCCAAGGGCACTACCAGTCTAGGGAATATACCTTGGGAAAACTGAAAATCAATAAGACAGAGCCACCCCAAAATTTAGGGCTGCACTGCATACAAGGACCTCAACTTGGATACACCTTAAGTATCCCAGAAAATATAAACATGGTTCAAAAAATTGTGGTACTTACGTATGATGGAATATCCCTCAGCCATGAAATCAATGTCATAAGACCAGTAGCAGCAAAATGGGTGGATTCAGGTACGATGATTCTAAGTGAAATAAGTCACACAGAAAAAGAAACTTATCATAAGATATCACTTATGAAGATCCTGTAAACATGGCTACACTTGAACTGAGTTAGGAAAGAGAAGAGTGTCTCACATTTAGAAAACACTCTTATACCTGCTTAAGGGGGAAGGAGAGGTGGGGTGATGCATAAAACCAGAGTTTGATATAAGCACAGGTACCGTTCCAAAAACCCACTATGGAATAGACAAGACCTACACCGTCCTCAGCGAAAGGGACTCAAAACCCCATATTTCCCGCAGAGGAAAATATCTGACTAGTAAGAATCTTAATACCTATGTATTGATATGTCTCCGTAAGGGAATCAAGTGTGTCTAGACTGGCATAAACATGGCAGCGAGAATCAGCTCAAACCCACTATAAAAAGGAATTTCAAAAACAAAACAAAAAAAAACTGGGAAATTCTTTACAATTCTTTAAGGGTCTCTGATGAAGGCTGGAATGACCCTATCTACAACGACAGCTGGATGTGGCATAAGGAGGGACACTTGGGACTGAGACGATTGGTGAGATTGGGTGAGCAAATGCAGACCCTTTAAAGCAATAATGCATGGCACCCATTCCATGGGTCCGAACTCTCCAGGTTGAAGGGAATATTACTACAGCTATAACATGTGCGGGAAACCTAGAGAACGGACACACTGTGAATACGAAAGGTTTCTAAAACTCAACGAATAGTCCCACCCCTGGTGCTCCGGTTTGACTTTCCGTCTGCTTTACTATCAACCTCCCAACTTGGAGAGACAGCCCCTTTAACCTCTTGGTTCGCACAGGTTGCCAATTTGGCAGAGGATGAAAGGGAAGAGGGAGAACCAATGAGAGAGTAGCTGTTAGGCATTTGGACGGGCACATATCACTGTAATTTCCCGGCAGGAAGAAGAATTAACCAAATTCTCAGCCACCCACCGGGAACCAGTATAGGTCCTGAACCAAAATTTTGGACTTGTGGTCAGCTCACCAAAAGCGAGTTGAAAAATGGAGCTCAGGGGCACAGCAATTCACAAACTGGCCGAGTAATAAAGGACAACTATCGTCCAAAAATCTGTTGAGGGAAGGCAACGAGGCGGACTTGAAAGCGAGGCAGAATAGCAGGAAACAGATTTCAAGAGGTACGTTGGAATCGCCTTTAAAGCACAGGAAGAGGGGCACAACTTCGACAATGATGCACTTGGCCAAAAAGGACGTATGCGTTTTCTCCTGAATATATTCAGGAGAAAACGCATACACCCTTTTTGGCCAAGCAAGCAAGCGGGCAATGCAAATCTGCACTACAAAGAAGTATCACTTCCCACCGGTCAAAAGGGACATCCACAAAATGTGTAAGAACAAGAAAGGCAAGACAGGCCCTGGAGAACAGGGAGCGTTGTTATGCTGATGGGCGGGATGTAAATTGCCAACTGCCTCTCTGGAGGAGTGCATTCTGTTCCCTAAAACAAGTAAAGAACAGAGCTACAGAGCCAAGGGCACTACCAGCCTAGGGAATATACCTTGGGAAAACTGAAAATCAATAAGACAGAGCCACCCCAAAATTTAGGGCTGCACTGCATACAAGGACCTCAACTTGGATACACCTTAAGTATCCCAGAAAATATAAACATGGTTCAAATAATTGTGGTACTTACGTAAGATGGAATATCCCTCAGCCATGAAATCAATGTCATAAGACCAGTAGCAGCAAAATGGGTGGATTCAGGTACGATGATTCTAAGTGAAATAAGTCACACAGAAAAAGAAACTTATCATAAGATATCACTTATGAAGATCCTGTAAACATGGCTACACTTGAACTGAGTTAGGAAAGAGAACAGTGTCTCACATTTAGAAAACACTCTTATACCTGCTTAAGGGGGAAGGAGAGGTGGGGTGATGCATAAAACCAGAGTTTGATATAAGCACAGGTACCGTTCCAAAAACCAACTATGGAATAGAAAAGACCTACACCGTCCTCAGCGAAAGGGACTCAAAACCCCATATTTCCCGCAGAGGAAAGTATCTGACTAGTAAGAATCTTAAAACCTATGTATTGATATGTCTCCATAAGGGAATCAAGTGTGTCTAGACTGGCATAAACATGGCAGCGAAAATCAGCTCAAACCCACTATAAAAAGGATTTTCAAAAACAAAACAAAAAAACTGGGAAATTCTTTACAATTCCTTCAGGGTCTCTGATGAAAGCTGGAATGACCCTATCTACAACGACAGCTGGATGTGGCATAAGGAGGGACACTTGGGACTGAGACGATTGGTGAGATTGGGTGAGCAAATGCAGACCCTTTAAAGCAATAATGCATGGCACCCATTCCATGGGTCCGAACTCTCCAGGTTGAAGGGAATATTACTACAGCTATAACATGTGCGGGAAACCTAGGGAACGGACACACTGTGAATACGAAAGGTTTCTAAAACTCAACGAATAGTCCCTCTCCTGGTGCTCCGGTTTGACTTTCCGTCTGCTTTACTATCAACCTCCCAACTTGGAGAGACAGCCCCTTTAACCTCTTGGTTCGCACAGGTTGCCAATTTGGCAGTGGATGAAAGGGAAGAGGGAGAACCAATGAGAGAGTAGCTGTTAGGCATTTGGACGGGCACATATCACTGTAATTTCCCGGCAGGAAGAAGAATTAACCAAATTCTCAGCCACCCACCGGGAACCAGTATAGGTCCTGAACCAAAATTTTGGACTTGTGGTCAGCTCACCAAAAGCGAGTTGAAAAATGGAGCTCAGGGGCACAGCAATTCACAAACTGGCCGAGTAATAAAGGACAACTATCGTCCAAAAATCTGTTGAGGGAAGGCAACGAGGCGGACTTGAAAGCGAGGCAGAATAGCAGGAAACAGATTTCAAGAGGTACGTTGGAATCGCCTTTAAAGCACAGGAAGAGGGGCACAACTTCGACAATGATGCACTTGGCCAAAAAGGACGTATGCGTTTTCTCCTGAATATATTCAGGAGAAAACGCATACGCCCTTTTTGGCCAAGCAAGCAAGCGGGCAATGCAAATCTGCACTACAAAGAAGTATCACTTCCCACCGGTCAAAAGGGACATCCACAAAATGTGTAAGAACAAGAAAGGCAAGACAGGCCCTGGAGAACAGGGAGCCTTGTTATGCTGATGGGCGGGATGTAAATTGCCAACTGCCTCTCTGGAGGAGTGCATTCTGTTCCCTAAAACAAGTAAAGAACAGAGCTACAGAGCCAAGGGCACTACCAGCCTAGGGAATATACCTTGGGAAAACTGAAAATCAATAAGACAGAGCCACCCCAAAATTTAGGGCTGCACTGCATACAAGGACCTCAACTTGGATACACCTTAAGTATCCCAGAAAATATAAACATGGTTCAAAAAATTGTGGTACTTACGTAAGATGGAATATCCCTCAGCCATGAAATCAATGTCATAAGACCAGTAGCAGCAAAATGGGTGGATTCAGGTACGATGATTCTAAGTGAAATAAGTCACACAGAAAAAGAAACTTATCATAAGATATCACTTATGAAGATCCTGTAAACATGGCTACACTTGAACTGAGTTAGGAAAGAGAACAGTGTCTCACATTTAGAAAACACTCTTATACCTGCTTAAGGGGGAAGGAGAGGTGGGGTGATGCATAAAACCAGAGTTTGATATAAGCACAGGTACCGTTCCAAAAACCAACTATGGAATAGACAAGACCTACACCGTCCTCAGCGAAAGGGACTCAAAACCCCATATTTCCCGCAGAGGAAAGTATCTGACTAGTAAGAATCTTAAAACCTATGTATTGATATGTCTCCATAAGGGAATCAAGTGTGTCTAGACTGGCATAAACATGGCAGCGAGAATCAGCTCAAACCCACTATAAAAAGGATTTTCAAAAACAAAACAAAAAAACTGGGAAATTCTTTACAATTCCTTCAGGGTCTCTGATGAAAGCTGGAATGACCCTATCTACAATGACAGCTGGATGTGGCATAAGGAGGGACACTTGGGACTGAGACGATTGGTGAGATTAGGTGAGCAAATGCAGACCCTTTAAAGCAATAATGCATGGCACCCATTCCATGGGTCCGAACTCTCCAGGTTGAAGGGAATATTACTACAGCTATAACATGTGCGGGAAACCTAGGGAACGGACACACTGTGAATACGAAAGGTTTCTAAAACTCAACGAATAGTCCCTCTCCTGGTGCTCCGCTTTGACTTTCCGTCTGCTTTACTATCAACCTCCCAACTTGGAGAGACAGCCCCTTTAACCTCTTGGTTCGCACAGGTTGCCAATTTGGCAGAGGATGAAATGGAAGAGGGAGAACCAATGAGAGAGTAGCTGTTAGGCATTTGGACGGGCACATATCACTGTAATTTCCCGGCAGGAAGAAGAATTAACCAAATTCTCAGCCACCCACCGGGAACCAGTATAGGTCCTGAACCAAAATTTTGGACTTGCGGTCAGCTCACCAAAAGCGAGTTGAAAAATGGAGCTCAGGGGCACAGCAATTCACAAACTGTCCGAGTAATAAAGGACAACTATCGTCCAAAAATCTGTTGAGGGAAGGCAACGAGGCGGACTTGAAAGCGAGGCAGAATAGCAGGAAACAGATTTCAAGAGGTACGTTGGAATCGCCTTTAAAGCACAGGAAGAGGGGCACAACTTCGACAATGATGCACTTGGCCAAAAAGGGCGTATGCGTTTTCTCCTGAATATATTCAGGAGAAAACGCATACGCCCTTTTTGGCCAAGCAAGCAAGCGGGCAATGCAAATCTGCACTACAAAGAAGTATCACTTCCCACCGGTCAAAAGGGACATCCACAAAATGTGTAAGAACAAGAAAGGCAAGACAGGCCCTGGAGAACAGGGAGCCTTGTTATGCTGATGGGCGGGATGTAAATTGCCAACTGCCTCTCTGGAGGAGTGCATTCTGTTCCCTAAAACAAGTAAAGAACAGAGCTACAGAGCCAAGGGCACTACCAGTCTAGGGAATATACCTTGGGAAAACTGAAAATCAATAAGACAGAGCCACCCCAAAATTTAGGGCTGCACTGCATACAAGGACCTCAACTTGGATACACCTTAAGTATCCCAGAAAATATAAACATGGTTCAAAAAATTGTGGTACTTACGTACGATGGAATATCCCTCAGCCATGAAATCAATGTCATAAGACAAGTAGCAGCAAAATGGGTGGATTCAGGTACGATGATTCTAAGTGAAATAAGTCACACAGAAAAAGAAACTTATCATAAGATATCACTTATGAAGATCCTGTAAACATGGCTACACTTCAACTGAGTTAGGAAAGAGGACAGTGTCTCACATTTAGAAAACACTCTTATACCTGCTTAAGGGGGAAGGAGAGGTGGGGTGATGCATAAAACCAGAGTTTGATATAAGCACAGGTACCGTTCCAAAAACCAACTATGGAATAGACAAGACCTACACCGTCCTCAGCGAAAGGGACTCAAAACCCCATATTTCCCGCAGAGGAAAGTATCTGACTAGTAAGAATCTTAAAACCTATGTATTGATATGTCTCCATAAGGGAATCAAGTGTGTCTAGACTGGCATAAACATGGCAGCGAGAATCAGCTCAAACCCACTATAAAAAGGATTTTCAAAAACAAAACAAAAAAAACTGGGAAATTCTTTACAATTCCTTCAGGGTCTCTGATGAAAGCTGGAATGACCCTATCTACAAGGACAGCTGGATGTGGCATAAGGAGGGACACTTGGGACTGAGACGATTGGTGAGATTGGGTGAGCAAATGCAGACCCTTTAAAGCAATAATGCATGGCACCCATTCCATGGGTCCGAACTCTCCAGGTTGAAGGGAATATTACTACAGCTATAACATGTGCGGGAAACCTAGGGAACGGACACACTGTGAATACGAAAGGTTTCTAAAACTCAACGAATAGTCCCTCTCCTGGTGCTCCGGTTTGACTTTCCGTCTGCTTTACTATCAACCTCCCAACTTGGAGAGACAGCCCCTTTAACCTCTTGGTTCACACAGGTTGCCAATTTGGCAGAGGATGAAAGGGAAGAGGGAGAATCAATGAGAGAGTAGCTGTTAGGCATTTGGACGGGCACATATCACTGTAATTTCCCGGCAGGAAGAAGAATTAACCAAATTCTCAGCCACCCACCGGGAACCAGTATATGTCCTGAACCAAAATTTTGGACTTGCGGTCAGCTCACCAAAAACGAGTTGAAAAATGGAGCTCAGGGGCACAGCAATTCACAAACTGGCCGAGTAATAAAGGACAACTATCGTCCAAAAATCTGTTGAGGGAAGGCAACGAGGCGGACTTGAAAGCGAGGCAGAATAGCAGGAAACAGATTTCAAGAGGTACGTTGGAATCGCCTTTAAAGCACAGGAAGAGGGGCACAACTTCGACAATGATGCACTTGGCCAAAAAGGGCGTATGCGTTTTCTCCTGAATATATTCAGGAGAAAACGCATACGCCCTTTTTGGCCAAGCAAGCAAGCGGGCAATGCAAATCTGCACTACAAAGAAGTATCACTTCCCACCGGTCAAAAGGGACATCCACAAAATGTGTAAGAACAAGAAAGGCAAGACAGGCCCTGGAGAACAGGGAGCCTTGTTATGCTGATGGGCGGGATGTAAATTGCCAACTGCCTCTCTGGAGGAGTGCATTCTGTTCCCTAAAACAAGTAAAGAACAGAGCTACAGAGCCAAGGGCACTACCAGTCTAGGGAATATACCTTGGGAAAACTGAAAATCAATAAGACAGAGCCACCCCAAAATTTAGGGCTGCACTGCATACAAGGACCTCAACTTGGATACACCTTAAGTATCCCAGAAAATATAAACATGGTTCAAAAAATTGTGGTACTTACGTATGATGGAATATCCCTCAGCCACGAAATCAATGTCATAAGACCAGTAGCAGCAAAATGGGTGGATTCAGGTACGATGATTCTAAGTGAAATAAGTCACACAGAAAAAGAAACTTATCATAAGATATCACTTATGAAGATCCTGTAAACATGGCTACACTTGAACTGAGTTAGGAAAGAGAAGAGTGTCTCACATTTAGAAAACACTCTTATACCTGCTTAAGGGGGAAGGAGAGGTGGGGTGATGCATAAAACCAGAGTTTGATATAAGCACAGGTACCGTTCCAAAAACCAACTATGGAATAGACAAGACCTACACCGTCCTCAGCGAAAGGGACTCAAAACCCCATATTTCCCGCAGAGGAAAATATCTGACTAGTAAGAATCTTAATACCTATGTATTGATATGTCTCCGTAAGGGAATCAAGTGTGTCTAGACAGGCATAAACATGGCAGCGAGAATCAGCTCAAACCCACTATAAAAAGGAATTTCAAAAACAAAACAAAAAAAACTGGGAAATTCTTTACAATTCTTTAAGGGTCTCTGATGAAGGCTGGAATGACCCTATCTACAACGACAGCTGGATGTGGCATAAGGAGGGACACTTGGGACTGAGACGATTGGTGAGATTGGGTGAGCAAATGCAGACCCTTTAAAGCAATAATGCATGGCACCCATTCCATGGGTCCGAACTCTCCAGGTTGAAGGGAATATTACTACAGCTATAACATGTGCGGGAAACCTAGAGAACGGACACACTGTGAATACGAAAGGTTTCTAAAACTCAACGCATAGTCCCTCCCCTGGTGCTCCGGTTTGACTTTCCGTCTGCTTTACTATCAACCTCCCAACTTGGAGAGACAGCCCCTTTAACCTCTTGGTTCGCACAGGTTGCCAATTTGGCAGTGGATGAAAGGGAAGAGGGAGAACCAATGAGAGAGTAGCTGTTAGGCATTTGGACGGGCACATATCACTGTAATTTCCCGGCAGGAAGAAGAATTAACCAAATTCTCAGCCACCCACCGGGAAACAGTATAGGTCCTGAACCAAAATTTTGGACTTGTGGTCAGCTCACCAAAAGCGAGTTGAAAAATGGAGCTCAGGGGCACAGCAATTCACAAACTGGCCGAGTAATAAAGGACAACTATCGTCCAAAAATCTGTTGAGGGAAGGCAACGAGGCGGACTTGAAAGCGAGGCAGAATAGCAGGAAACAGATTTCAAGAGGTACGTTGGAATCACCTTTAAAGCACAGGAAGAGGGGCACAACTTCGACAATGATGCACTTGGCCAAAAAGGACGTATGCGTTTTCTCCTGAATATATTCAGGAGAAAACGCATACGCCCTTTTTGGCCAAGCAAGCAAGCGGGCAATGCAAATCTGCACTACAAAGAAGTATCACTTCCCACCGGTCAAAAGGGACATCCACAAAATGTGTAAGAACAAGAAAGGCAAGACAGGCCCTGGAGAACAGGGAGCCTTGTTATGCTGATGGGCGGGATGTAAATTGCCAACTGCCTCTCTGGAGGAGTGCATTCTGTTCCCTAAAACAAGTAAAGAACAGAGCTACAGAGCCAAGGGCACTACCAGCCTAGGGAATATACCTTGGGAAAACTGAAAATCAATAAGACAGAGCCACCCCAAAATTTAGGGCTGCATTGCATACAAGGACCTCAACTTGGATACACCTTAAGTATCCCAGAAAATATAAACATGGTTCAAAAAATTGTGGTACTTACGTACGATGGAATATCCCTCAGCCATGAAATCAATGTCATAAGACCAGTAGCAGCAAAATGGGTGGATTCAGGTACGATGATTCTAAGTGAAATAAGTCACAGAGAAAAAGAAACTTATCATAAGATATCACTTATGAAGATCCTGTAAACATGGCTACACTTGAACTGAGTTAGGAAAGAGAACAGTGTCTCACATTTAGAAAACACTCTTATACCTGCTTAAGGGGGAAGGAGAGGTGGGGTGATGCATAAAACCAGAGTTTGATATAAGCACAGGTACCGTTCCAAAAACCAACTATGGAATAGACAAGACCTACACCGTCCTCAGTGAAAGGGACTCAAAACCCCATATTTCCCGCAGAGGAAAATATCTGACTAGTAAGAATCTTAAAACCTATGTATTGATATGTCTCCGTAAGGGAATCAAGTGTGTCTAGACTGGCATAAACATGGCAGCGAGAATCAGCTCAAACCCACTATAAAAAGGATTTTCAAAAACAAAACAAAAAAACTGGGAAATTCTTTACAATTCCTTCAGGGTCTCTGATGAAAGCTGGAATGACCCTATCTACAAGGACAGCTGGATGTGGCATAAGGAGGGACACTTGGGACTGAGACGATTGGTGAGATTGGGTGAGCAAATGCAGACCCTTTAAAGCAATAATGCATGGCACCCATTCCATGGGTCCGAACTCTCCAGGTTGAAGGGAATATTACTACAGCTATAACATGTGCGGGAAACCTAGGGAACGGACACACTGTGAATACGAAAGGTTTCTAAAACTCAACGAATAGTCCCTCTCCTGGTGCTCCGGTTTGACTTTCCGTCTGCTTTACTATCAACCTCCCAACTTGGAGAGACAGCCCCTTTAACCTCTTGGTTCGCACAGGTTGCCAATTTGGCAGAGGATGAAAGGGAAGAGGGAGAACCAATGAGAGAGTAGCTGTTAGGCATTTGGAGGTGCACATATCACTGTAATTTCCCGGCAGGAAGAAGAATTAACCAAATTCTCAGCCGCCCACCGGGAACCAGTATAGGTCCTGAACCAAAATTTTGGACTTGCGGTCAGCTCACCAAAAACGAGTTGAAAAATGGAGCTCAGGGGCACAGCAATTCACAAACTGGCCGAGTAATAAAGGACAACTATCGTCCAAAAATCTGTTGAGGGAAGGCAACGAGGCGGACTTGAAAGCGAGGCAGAATAGCAGGAAACAGATTTCAAGAGGTACGTTGGAATCACCTTTAAAGCACAGGAAGAGGGGCACAACTTCGACAATGATGCACTTGGCCAAAAAGGGCGTATGCGTTTTCTCCTGAATATATTCAGGAGAAAAGGCATACGCCCTTTTTGGCCAAGCAAGCAAGCGGGCAATGCAAATCTGCACTACAAAGAAGTATCACTTCCCACCGGTCAAAAGGGACATCCACAAAATGTGTAAGAACAAGAAAGGCAAGACAGGCCCTGGAGAACAGGGAGCCTTGTTATGCTGATGGGCGGGATGTAAATTGCCAACTGCCTCTCTGGAGGAGTGCATTCTGTTCCCTAAAACAAGTAAAGAACAGAGCTACAGAGCCAAGGGCACTACCAGTCTAGGGAATATACCTTGGGAAAACTGAAAATCAATAAGACAGAGCCACCCCAAAATTTAGGGCTGCACTGCATACAAGGACCTCAACTTGGATACACCTTAAGTATCCCAGAAAATATAAACATGGTTCAAAAAATTGTGGTACTTACGTACGATGGAATATCCCTCAGCCATGAAATCAATGTCATAAGACCAGTAGCAGCAAAATGGGTGGATTCAGGTACGATGATTCTAAGTGAAATAAGTCACACAGAAAAAGAAACTTATCATAAGATATCACTTATGAAGATCCTGTAAACATGGCTACACTTGAACTGAGTTAGGAAAGAGGACAGTGTCTCACATTTAGAAAACACTCTTATACCAGCTTAAGGGGGAAGGAGAGGTGGGGTGATGCATAAAACCAGAGTTTGATATAAGCACAGGTACCGTTCCAAAAACCAACTATGGAATAGACAAGACCTACACCGTCCTCAGCGAAAGGGACTCAAAACCCCATATTTCCCGCAGAGGAAAATATCTGACTAGTAAGAATCTTAAAACCTATGTATTCATATGTCTCCGTAAGGGAATCAAGTGTGTCTAGACTGGCATAAACATGGCAGCGAGAATCAGCTCAAACCCACTATAAAGAGGAATTTCAAAAACAAAACAAAAAAACTGGGAAATTCTTTACAATTCCTTCAGGGTCTCTGATGAAGGCTGGAATGACCCTATCTACAACGACAGCTGGATGTGGCATAAGGAGGGACACTTGGGACTGAGACGATTGGTGAGATTGGGTGAGCAAATGCAGACCCTTTAAAGCAATAATGCATGGCACCCATTCCATGGGTCTGAACTCTCCAGGTTGAAGGGAATATTACTACAGCTATAACATGTGCGGGAAACCTAGAGAACGGACACACTGTGAATACGAAAGGTTTCTAAAACTCAACGCATAGTCCCTCTCCTGGTGCTCCGGTTTGACTTTCCGTCTGCTTTACTATCAACCTCCCAACTTGGAGAGACAGCCCCTTTAACCTCTTGGTTCGCACAGGTTGCCAATTTGGCAGAGGATGAAATGGAAGAGGGAGAACCAATGAGAGAGTAGCTGTTAGGCATTTGGACGGGCACATATCACTGTAATTTCCCGGCAGGAAGAAGAATTAACCAAATTCTCAGCCACCCACCGGGAACCAGTATAGGTCCTGAACCAAAATTTTGGACTTGCGGTCAGCTCACCAAAAGCGAGTTGAAAAATGGAGCTCAGGGGCACAGCAATTCACAAACTGGCCGAGTAATAAAGGACAACTATCGTCCAAAAATCTGTTGAGGGAAGGCAACGAGGCGGACTTGAAAGCGAGGCAGAATAGCAGGAAACAGATTTCAAGAGGTACGTTGGAATCGCCTTTAAAGCACAGAAAGAGGGGCACAACTTCGACAATGATGCACTTGGCCAAAAAGGGCGTATGCGTTTTCTCCTGAATATATTCAGGAGAAAACGCATACGCCCTTTTTGGCCAAGCAAGCAAGCGGGCAATGCAAATCTGCACTACAAAGAAGTATCACTTCCCACCGGTCAAAAGGGACATCCACAAAATGTGTAAGAACAAGAAAGGCAAGACAGGCCCTGGAGAACAGGGAGCCTTGTTATGCTGATGGGCGGGATGTAAATTGCCAACTGCCTCTCTGGAGGAGTGCATTCTGTTCCCTAAAACAAGTAAAGAACAGAGCTACAGAGCCAAGGGCACTACCAGCCTAGGGAATATACCTTGGGAAAACTGAAAATCAATAAGACAGAGCCACCCCAAAATTTAGGGCTGCACTGCATACAAGGACCTCAACTTGGATACACCTTAAGTATCCCAGAAAATATAAACATGGTTCAAAAAATTGTGGTACTTACGTAAGATGGAATATCCCTCAGCCATGAAATCAATGTCATAAGACCAGTAGCAGCAAAATGGGTGGATTCAGGTACGATGATTCTAAGTGAAATAAGTCACACAGAAAAAGAAACTTATCATAAGATATCACTTATGAAGATCCTGTAAACATGGCTACACTTGAACTGAGTTAGGAAAGAGAACAGTGTCTCACATTTAGAAAACACTCTTATACCTGCTTAAGGGGGAAGGAGAGGTGGGGTGATGCATAAAACCAGAGTTTGATATAAGCACAGGTACCGTTCCAAAAACCAACTATGGAATAGACAAGACCTACACCGTCCTCAGCGAAAGGGACTCAAAACCCCATATTTCCCGCAGAGGAAAGTATCTGACTAGTAAGAATCTTAAAACCTATGTATTGATATGTCTCCATAAGGGAATCAAGTGTGTCTAGACTGGCATAAACATGGCAGCGAGAATCAGCTCAAACCCACTATAAAAAGGATTTTCAAAAACAAAACAAAAAAACTGGGAAATTCTTTACAATTCCTTCAGGGTCTCTGATGAAAGCTGGAATGACCCTATCTACAATGACAGCTGGATGTGGCATAAGGAGGGACACTTGGGACTGAGACGATTGGTGAGATTAGGTGAGCAAATGCAGACCCTTTAAAGCAATAATGCATGGCACCCATTCCATGGGTCCGAACTCTCCAGGTTGAAGGGAATATTACTACAGCTATAACATGTGCGGGAAACCTAGGGAACGGACACACTGTGAATACGAAAGGTTTCTAAAACTCAACGAATAGTCCCTCTCCTGGTGCTCCGCTTTGACTTTCCGTCTGCTTTACTATCAACCTCCCAACTTGGAGAGACAGCCCCTTTAACCTCTTGGTTCGCACAGGTTGCCAATTTGGCAGAGGATGAAATGGAAGAGGGAGAACCAATGAGAGAGTAGCTGTTAGGCATTTGGACGGGCACATATCACTGTAATTTCCCGGCAGGAAGAAGAATTAACCAAATTCTCAGCCACCCACCGGGAACCAGTATAGGTCCTGAACCAAAATTTTGGACTTGCGGTCAGCTCACCAAAAGCGAGTTGAAAAATGGAGCTCAGGGGCACAGCAATTCACAAACTGGCCGAGTAATAAAGGACAACTATCGTCCAAAAATCTGTTGAGGGAAGGCAACGAGGCGGACTTGAAAGCGAGGCAGAATAGCAGGAAACAGATTTCAAGAGGTACGTTGGAATCGCCTTTAAAGCACAGGAAGAGGGGCACAACTTCGACAATGATGCACTTGGCCAAAAAGGGCGTATGCGTTTTCTCCTGAATATATTCAGGAGAAAACGCATACGCCCTTTTTGGCCAAGCAAGCAAGCGGGCAATGCAAATCTGCACTACAAAGAAGTATCACTTCCCACCGGTCAAAAGGGACATCCACAAAATGTGTAAGAACAAGAAAGGCAAGACAGGCCCTGGAGAACAGGGAGCCTTGTTATGCTGATGGGCGGGATGTAAATTGCCAACTGCCTCTCTGGAGGAGTGCATTCTGTTCCCTAAAACAAGTAAAGAACAGAGCTACAGAGCCAAGGGCACTACCAGTCTAGGGAATATACCTTGGGAAAACTGAAAATCAATAAGACAGAGCCACCCCAAAATTTAGGGCTGCACTGCATACAAGGACCTCAACTTGGATACACCTTAAGTATCCCAGAAAATATAAACATGGTTCAAAAAATTGTGGTACTTACGTACGATGGAATATCCCTCAGCCATGAAATCAATGTCATAAGACAAGTAGCAGCAAAATGGGTGGATTCAGGTACGATGATTCTAAGTGAAATAAGTCACACAGAAAAAGAAACTTATCATAAGATATCACTTATGAAGATCCTGTAAACATGGCTACACTTCAACTGAGTTAGGAAAGAGGACAGTGTCTCACATTTAGAAAACACTCTTATACCTGCTTAAGGGGGAAGGAGAGGTGGGGTGATGCATAAAACCAGAGTTTGATATAAGCACAGGTACCGTTCCAAAAACCAACTATGGAATAGACAAGACCTACACCGTCCTCAGCGAAAGGGACTCAAAACCCCATATTTCCCGCAGAGGAAAGTATCTGACTAGTAAGAATCTTAAAACCTATGTATTGATATGTCTCCATAAGGGAATCAAGTGTGTCTAGACTGGCATAAACATGGCAGCGAGAATCAGCTCAAACCCACTATAAAAAGGATTTTCAAAAACAAAACAAAAAAAACTGGGAAATTCTTTACAATTCCTTCAGGGTCTCTGATGAAAGCTGGAATGACCCTATCTACAAGGACAGCTGGATGTGGCATAAGGAGGGACACTTGGGACTGAGACGATTGGTGAGATTGGGTGAGCAAATGCAGACCCTTTAAAGCAATAATGCATGGCACCCATTCCATGGGTCCGAACTCTCCAGGTTGAAGGGAATATTACTACAGCTATAACATGTGCGGGAAACCTAGGGAACGGACACACTGTGAATACGAAAGGTTTCTAAAACTCAACGAATAGTCCCTCTCCTGGTGCTCCGGTTTGACTTTCCGTCTGCTTTACTATCAACCTCCCAACTTGGAGAGACAGCCCCTTTAACCTCTTGGTTCACACAGGTTGCCAATTTGGCAGAGGATGAAAGGGAAGAGGGAGAACCAATGAGAGAGTAGCTGTTAGGCATTTGGACGGGCACATATCACTGTAATTTCCCGGCAGGAAGAAGAATTAACCAAATTCTCAGCCACCCACCGGGAACCAGTATATGTCCTGAACCAAAATTTTGGACTTGCGGTCAGCTCACCAAAAACGAGTTGAAAAATGGAGCTCAGGGGCACAGCAATTCACAAACTGGCCGAGTAATAAAGGACAACTATCGTCCAAAAATCTGTTGAGGGAAGGCAACGAGGCGGACTTGAAAGCGAGGCAGAATAGCAGGAAACAGATTTCAAGAGGTACGTTGGAATCGCCTTTAAAGCACAGGAAGAGGGGCACAACTTCGACAATGATGCACTTGGCCAAAAAGGGCGTATGCGTTTTCTCCTGAATATATTCAGGAGAAAACGCATACGCCCTTTTTGGCCAAGCAAGCAAGCGGGCAATGCAAATCTGCACTACAAAGAAGTATCACTTCCCACCGGTCAAAAGGGACATCCACAAAATGTGTAAGAACAAGAAAGGCAAGACAGGCCCTGGAGAACAGGGAGCCTTGTTATGCTGATGGGCGGGATGTAAATTGCCAACTGCCTCTCTGGAGGAGTGCATTCTGTTCCCTAAAACAAGTAAAGAACAGAGCTACAGAGCCAAGGGCACTACCAGTCTAGGGAATATACCTTGGGAAAACTGAAAATCAATAAGACAGAGCCACCCCAAAATTTAGGGCTGCACTGCATACAAGGACCTCAACTTGGATACACCTTAAGTATCCCAGAAAATATAAACATGGTTCAAAAAATTGTGGTACTTACGTATGATGGAATATCCCTCAGCCACGAAATCAATGTCATAAGACCAGTAGCAGCAAAATGGGTGGATTCAGGTACGATGATTCTAAGTGAAATAAGTCACACAGAAAAAGAAACTTATCATAAGATATCACTTATGAAGATCCTGTAAACATGGCTACACTTGAACTGAGTTAGGAAAGAGAAGAGTGTCTCACATTTAGAAAACACTCTTATACCTGCTTAAGGGGGAAGGAGAGGTGGGGTGATGCATAAAACCAGAGTTTGATATAAGCACAGGTACCGTTCCAAAAACCAACTATGGAATAGACAAGACCTACACCGTCCTCAGCGAAAGGGACTCAAAACCCCATATTTCCCGCAGAGGAAAATATCTGACTAGTAAGAATCTTAATACCTATGTATTGATATGTCTCCGTAAGGGAATCAAGTGTGTCTAGACAGGCATAAACATGGCAGCGAGAATCAGCTCAAACCCACTATAAAAAGGAATTTCAAAAACAAAACAAAAAAAACTGGGAAATTCTTTACAATTCTTTAAGGGTCTCTGATGAAGGCTGGAATGACCCTATCTACAACGACAGCTGGATGTGGCATAAGGAGGGACACTTGGGACTGAGACGATTGGTGAGATTGGGTGAGCAAATGCAGACCCTTTAAAGCAATAATGCATGGCACCCATTCCATGGGTCCGAACTCTCCAGGTTGAAGGGAATATTACTACAGCTATAACATGTGCGGGAAACCTAGAGAACGGACACACTGTGAATACGAAAGGTTTCTAAAACTCAACGCATAGTCCCTCCCCTGGTGCTCCGGTTTGACTTTCCGTCTGCTTTACTATCAACCTCCCAACTTGGAGAGACAGCCCCTTTAACCTCTTGGTTCGCACAGGTTGCCAATTTGGCAGTGGATGAAAGGGAAGAGGGAGAACCAATGAGAGAGTAGCTGTTAGGCATTTGGACGGGCACATATCACTGTAATTTCCCGGCAGGAAGAAGAATTAACCAAATTCTCAGCCACCCACCGGGAACCAGTATAGGTCCTGAACCAAAATTTTGGACTTGTGGTCAGCTCACCAAAAGCGAGTTGAAAAATGGAGCTCAGGGGCACAGCAATTCACAAACTGGCCGAGTAATAAAGGACAACTATCGTCCAAAAATCTGTTGAGGGAAGGCAACGAGGCGGACTTGAAAGCGAGGCAGAATAGCAGGAAACAGATTTCAAGAGGTACGTTGGAATCACCTTTAAAGCACAGGAAGAGGGGCACAACTTCGACAATGATGCACTTGGCCAAAAAGGACGTATGCGTTTTCTCCTGAATATATTCAGGAGAAAACGCATACGCCCTTTTTGGCCAAGCAAGCAAGCGGGCAATGCAAATCTGCACTACAAAGAAGTATCACTTCCCACCGGTCAAAAGGGACATCCACAAAATGTGTAAGAACAAGAAAGGCAAGACAGGCCCTGGAGAACAGGGAGCCTTGTTATGCTGATGGGCGGGATGTAAATTGCCAACTGCCTCTCTGGAGGAGTGCATTCTGTTCCCTAAAACAAGTAAAGAACAGAGCTACAGAGCCAAGGGCACTACCAGCCTAGGGAATATACCTTGGGAAAACTGAAAATCAATAAGACAGAGCCACCCCAAAATTTAGGGCTGCATTGCATACAAGGACCTCAACTTGGATACACCTTAAGTATCCCAGAAAATATAAACATGGTTCAAAAAATTGTGGTACTTACGTACGATGGAATATCCCTCAGCCATGAAATCAATGTCATAAGACCAGTAGCAGCAAAATGGGTGGATTCAGGTACGATGATTCTAAGTGAAATAAGTCACAGAGAAAAAGAAACTTATCATAAGATATCACTTATGAAGATCCTGTAAACATGGCTACACTTGAACTGAGTTAGGAAAGAGAACAGTGTCTCACATTTAGAAAACACTCTTATACCTGCTTAAGGGGGAAGGAGAGGTGGGGTGATGCATAAAACCAGAGTTTGATATAAGCACAGGTACCGTTCCAAAAACCAACTATGGAATAGACAAGACCTACACCGTCCTCAGCGAAAGGGACTCAAAACCCCATATTTCCCGCAGAGGAAAATATCTGACTAGTAAGAATCTTAAAACCTATGTATTGATATGTCTCCGTAAGGGAATCAAGTGTGTCTAGACTGGCATAAACATGGCAGCGAGAATCAGCTCAAACCCACTATAAAAAGGATTTTCAAAAACAAAACAAAAAAACTGGGAAATTCTTTACAATTCCTTCAGGGTCTCTGATGAAAGCTGGAATGACCCTATCTACAAGGACAGCTGGATGTGGCATAAGGAGGGACACTTGGGACTGAGACGATTGGTGAGATTGGGTGAGCAAATGCAGACCCTTTAAAGCAATAATGCATGGCACCCATTCCATGGGTCCGAACTCTCCAGGTTGAAGGGAATATTACTACAGCTATAACATGTGCGGGAAACCTAGGGAACGGACACACTGTGAATACGAAAGGTTTCTAAAACTCAACGAATAGTCCCTCTCCTGGTGCTCCGGTTTGACTTTCCGTCTGCTTTACTATCAACCTCCCAACTTGGAGAGACAGCCCCTTTAACCTCTTGGTTCGCACAGGTTGCCAATTTGGCAGAGGATGAAAGGGAAGAGGGAGAACCAATGAGAGAGTAGCTGTTAGGCATTTGGAGGTGCACATATCACTGTAATTTCCCGGCAGGAAGAAGAATTAACCAAATTCTCAGCCACCCACCGGGAACCAGTATAGGTCCTGAACCAAAATTTTGGACTTGCGGTCAGCTCACCAAAAACGAGTTGAAAAATGGAGCTCAGGGGCACAGCAATTCACAAACTGGCCGAGTAATAAAGGACAACTATCGTCCAAAAATCTGTTGAGGGAAGGCAACGAGGCGGACTTGAAAGCGAGGCAGAATAGCAGGAAACAGATTTCAAGAGGTACGTTGGAATCGCCTTTAAAGCACAGGAAGAGGGGCACAACTTCGACAATGATGCACTTGGCCAAAAAGGGCGTATGCGTTTTCTCCTGAATATATTCAGGAGAAAAGGCATACGCCCTTTTTGGCCAAGCAAGCAAGCGGGCAATGCAAATCTGCACTACAAAGAAGTATCACTTCCCACCGGTCAAAAGGGACATCCACAAAATGTGTAAGAACAAGAAAGGCAAGACAGGCCCTGGAGAACAGGGAGCCTTGTTATGCTGATGGGCGGGATGTAAATTGCCAACTGCCTCTCTGGAGGAGTGCATTCTGTTCCCTAAAACAAGTAAAGAACAGAGCTACAGAGCCAAGGGCACTACCAGTCTAGGGAATATACCTTGGGAAAACTGAAAATCAATAAGACAGAGCCACCCCAAAATTTAGGGCTGCACTGCATACAAGGACCTCAACTTGGATACACCTTAAGTATCCCAGAAAATATAAACATGGTTCAAAAAATTGTGGTACTTACGTACGATGGAATATCCCTCAGCCATGAAATCAATGTCATAAGACCAGTAGCAGCAAAATGGGTGGATTCAGGTACGATGATTCTAAGTGAAATAAGTCACACAGAAAAAGAAACTTATCATAAGATATCACTTATGAAGATCCTGTAAACATGGCTACACTTGAACTGAGTTAGGAAAGAGGACAGTGTCTCACATTTAGAAAACACTCTTATACCAGCTTAAGGGGGAAGGAGAGGTGGGGTGATGCATAAAACCAGAGTTTGATATAAGCACAGGTACCGTTCCAAAAACCAACTATGGAATAGACAAGACCTACACCGTCCTCAGCGAAAGGGACTCAAAACCCCATATTTCCCGCAGAGGAAAATATCTGACTAGTAAGAATCTTAAAACCTATGTATTCATATGTCTCCGTAAGGGAATCAAGTGTGTCTAGACTGGCATAAACATGGCAGCGAGAATCAGCTCAAACCCACTATAAAGAGGAATTTCAAAAACAAAACAAAAAAACTGGGAAATTCTTTACAATTCCTTCAGGGTCTCTGATGAAGGCTGGAATGACCCTATCTACAACGACAGCTGGATGTGGCATAAGGAGGGACACTTGGGACTGAGACGATTGGTGAGATTGGGTGAGCAAATGCAGACCCTTTAAAGCAATAATGCATGGCACCCATTCCATGGGTCTGAACTCTCCAGGTTGAAGGGAATATTACTACAGCTATAACATGTGCGGGAAACCTAGAGAACGGACACACTGTGAATACGAAAGGTTTCTAAAACTCAACGCATAGTCCCTCTCCTGGTGCTCCGGTTTGACTTTCCGTCTGCTTTACTATCAACCTCCCAACTTGGAGAGACAGCCCCTTTAACCTCTTGGTTCGCACAGGTTGCCAATTTGGCAGAGGATGAAATGGAAGAGGGAGAACCAATGAGAGAGTAGCTGTTAGGCATTTGGACGGGCACATATCACTGTAATTTCCCGGCAGGAAGAAGAATTAACCAAATTCTCAGCCACCCACCGGGAACCAGTATAGGTCCTGAACCAAAATTTTGGACTTGCGGTCAGCTCACCAAAAGCGAGTTGAAAAATGGAGCTCAGGGGCACAGCAATTCACAAACTGGCCGAGTAATAAAGGACAACTATCGTCCAAAAATCTGTTGAGGGAAGGCAACGAGGCGGACTTGAAAGCGAGGCAGAATAGCAGGAAACAGATTTCAAGAGGTACGTTGGAATCGCCTTTAAAGCACAGAAAGAGGGGCACAACTTCGACAATGATGCACTTGGCCAAAAAGGGCGTATGCGTTTTCTCCTGAATATATTCAGGAGAAAATGCATACGCCCTTTTTGGCCAAGCAAGCAAGCGGGCAATGCAAATCTGCACTACAAAGAAGTATCACTTCCCACCGGTCAAAAGGGACATCCACAAAATGTGTAAGAACAAGAAAGGCAAGACAGGCCCTGGAGAACAGGGAGCCTTGTTATGCTGATGGGCGGGATGTAAATTGCCAACTGCCTCTCTGGAGGAGTGCATTCTGTTCCCTAAAACAAGTAAAGAACAGAGCTACAGAGCCAAGGGCACTACCAGCCTAGGGAATATACCTTGGGAAAACTGAAAATCAATAAGACAGAGCCACCCCAAAATTTAGGGCTGCACTGCATACAAGGACCTCAACTTGGATACACCTTAAGTATCCCAGAAAATATAAACATGGTTCAAAAAATTGTGGTACTTACGTAAGATGGAATATCCCTCAGCCATGAAATCAATGTCATAAGACCAGTAGCAGCAAAATGGGTGGATTCAGGTACGATGATTCTAAGTGAAATAAGTCACACAGAAAAAGAAACTTATCATAAGATATCACTTATGAAGATCCTGTAAACATGGCTACACTTGAACTGAGTTAGGAAAGAGAACAGTGTCTCACATTTAGAAAACACTCTTATACCTGCTTAAGGGGGAAGGAGAGGTGGGGTGATGCATAAAACCAGAATTTGATATAAGCACAGGTACCGTTCCAAAAACCAACTATGGAATAGACAAGACCTACACCGTCCTCAGTGAAAGGGACTCAAAACCCCATATTTCCCGCAGAGGAAAGTAACTGACTAGTAAGAATCTTAAAACCTATGTATTGATATGTCTCCGTAAGGGAATCAAGTGTGTCTAGACTGGCATAAACATGGCAGCGAGAATCAGCTCAAACCCACTATAAAAAGGATTTTCAAAAACAAAACAAAAAAACTGGGAAATTCTTTACAATTCCTTCAGGGTCTCTGATGAAAGCTGGAATGACCCTATCTACAAGGACAGCTGGATGTGGCATAAGGAGGGACACTTGGGACTGAGACGATTGGTGAGATTGGGTGAGCAAATGCAGACCCTTTAAAGCAATAATGCATGGCACCCATTCCATGGGTCCGAACTCTCCAGGTTGAAGGGAATATTACTACAGTTATAACATGTGCGGGAAACCTAGGGAACGGACACATTGTGAATACGAAAGGTTTCTAAAACTCAACGAATAGTCCCTCTCCTGGTGCTCCGGTTTGACTTTCCGTCTGCTTTACTATCAACCTCCCAACTTGGAGAGACAGCCCCTTTAACCTCTTGGTTCGCACAGGTTGCCAATTTGGCAGAGGATGAAAGGGAAGAGGGAGAACCAATGAGAGAGTAGCTGTTAGGCATTTGGAGGTGCACATATCACTGTAATTTCCCGGCAGGAAGAAGAATTAACCAAATTCTCAGCCACCCACCGGGAACCAGTATAGGTCCTGAACCAAAATTTTGGACTTGCGGTCAGCTCACCAAAAACGAGTTGAAAAATGGAGCTCAGGGGCACAGCAATTCACAAACTGGCCGAGTAATAAAGGACAACTATCGTCCAAAAATCTGTTGAGGGAAGGCAACGAGGCGGACTTGAAAGCGAGGCAGAATAGCAGGAAACAGATTTCAAGAGGTACGTTGGAATCGCCTTTAAAGCACAGGAAGAGGGGCACAACTTCGACAATGATGCACTTGGCCAAAAAGGGCGTATGCGTTTTCTCCTGAATATATTCAGGAGAAAAGGCATACGCCCTTTTTGGCCAAGCAAGCAAGCGGGCAATGCAAATCTGCACTACAAAGAAGTATCACTTCCCACCGGTCAAAAGGGACATCCACAAAATGTGTAAGAACAAGAAAGGCAAGACAGGCCCTGGAGAACAGGGAGCCTTGTTATGCTGATGGGCGGGATGTAAATTGCCAACTGCCTCTCTGGAGGAGTGCATTCTGTTCCCTAAAACAAGTAAAGAACAGAGCTACAGAGCCAAGGGCACTACCAGTCTAGGGAATATACCTTGGGAAAACTGAAAATCAATAAGACAGAGCCACCCCAAAATTTAGGGCTGCACTGCATACAAGGACCTCAACTTGGATACACCTTAAGTATCCCAGAAAATATAAACATGGTTCAAAAAATTGTGGTACTTACGTACGATGGAATATCCCTCAGCCATGAAATCAATGTCATAAGACCAGTAGCAGCAAAATGGGTGGATTCAGGTACGATGATTCTAAGTGAAATAAGTCACACAGAAAAAGAAACTTATCATAAGATATCACTTATGAAGATCCTGTAAACATGGCTACACTTGAACTGAGTTAGGAAAGAGAACAGTGTCTCACATTTAGAAAACACTCTTATACCTGCTTAAGGGCGAAGGAGAGGTGGGGTGATGCATAAAACCAGAGTTTGATATAAGCACAGGTACCGTTCCAAAAACCAACTATGGAATAGACAAGACCTACACCGTCCTCAGCGAAAGGGACTCAAAACCCCATATTTCCCGCAGAGGAAAATATCTGACTAGTAAGAATCTTAAAACCTATGTATTCATATGTCTCCGTAAGGGAATCAAGTGTGTCTAGACTGGCATAAACATGGCAGCGAGAATCAGCTCAAACCCACTATAAAAAGGAATTTCAAAAACAAAACAATAAAACTGGGAAATTCTTTACAATTCCTTCAAGGTCTCTGATGAAAGCTGGAATGACCCTATCTACAACGACAGCTGGATGTGGCATAAGGAGGGACACTTGGGACTGAGACGATTGGTGAGATTGGGTGAGCAAATGCAGACCCTTTAAAGCAATAATGCATGGCACCCATTCCATGGGTCCGAACTCTCCAGGTTGAAGGGAATGTTACTACAGCTATAACATGTGCGGGAAACCTAGAGAACGGACACACTGTGAATACGAAAGGTTTCTAAAACTCAACGAATAGTCCCTCCCCTGGTGCTCCGGTTTGACTTTCCGTCTGCTTTACTATCAACCTCCCAACTTGGAGAGACAGCCCGTTTAACCTCTTGGTTCGCACAGGTTGCCAATTTGGCAGAGGATGAAAGGGAAGAGGGAGAACCAATGAGAGAGTAGCTGTTAGGCATTTGGAGGGGCACATATCACTGTAATTTCCCGGCAGGAAGAAGAATTAACCAAATTCTCAGCCACCCACCGGGAACCAGTATAGGTCCTGAACCAAAATTTTGGACTTGCGGTCAGCTCACCAAAAACGAGTTGAAAAATGGAGCTCAGGGGCACAGCAATTCACAAACTGGCCGAGTAATAAAAGACAACTATCGTCCAAAAATCTGTTGAGGGAAGGCAACGAGGCGGACTTGAAAGCGAGGCAGAATAGCAGGAAACAGATTTCAAGAGGTACGTTGGAATCGCCTTTAAAGCACAGGAAGAGGGGCACAACTTCGACAATGATGCACTTGGCCAAAAAGGGCGTATGCGTTTTCTCCTGAATATATTCAGGAGAAAACGCATACGCCCTTTTTGGCCAAGCAAGCAAGCGGGCAATGCAAATCTGCACTACAAAGAAGTATCACTTCCCACCGGTCAAAAGGGACATCCACAAAATGTGTAAGAACAAGAAAGGCAAGACAGGCCCTGGAGAACAGGGAGCCTTGTTATGCTGATGGGCGGGATGTAAATTGCCAACTGCCTCTCTGGAGGAGTGCATTCTGTTCCCTAAAACAAGTAAAGAACAGAGCTACAGAGCCAAGGGCACTACCAGTCTAGGGAATATACCTTGGGAAAACTGAAAATCAATAAGACAGAGCCACCCCAAAATTTAGGGCTGCACTGCATACAAGGACCTCAACTTGGATACACCTTAAGTATCCCAGAAAATATAAACATGGTTCAAAAAATTGTGGTACTTACGTATGATGGAATATCCCTCAGCCATGAAATCAATGTCATAAGACCAGTAGCAGCAAAATGGGTGGATTCAGGTACGATGATTCTAAGTGAAATAAGTCACACAGAAAAAGAAACTTATCATAAGATATCACTTATGAAGATCCTGTAAACATGGCTACACTTGAACTGAGTTAGGAAAGAGAAGAGTGTCTCACATTTAGAAAACACTCTTATACCTGCTTAAGGGGGAAGGAGAGGTGGGGTGACGCATAAAACCAGAGTTTGATATAAGCACAGGTACCGTTCCAAAAACCAACTATGGAATAGACAAGACCTACACCGTCCTCAGCGAAAGGGACTCAAAACCCCATATTTCCCGCAGAGGAAAATATCTGACTAGTAAGAATCTTAATACCTATGTAATGATATGTCTCCGTAAGGGAATCAAGTGTGTCTAGACTGGCATAAACATGGCAGCGAGAATCAGCTCAAACCCACTATAAAAAGGAATTTCAAAAACAAAACAAAAAAAACTGGGAAATTCTTTACAATTCTTTAAGGGTCTCTGATGAAGGCTGGAATGACCCTATCTACAACGACAGCTGGATGTGGCATAAGGAGGGACACTTGGGACTGAGACGATTGGTGAGATTGGGTGAGCAAATGCAGACCCTTTAAAGCAATAATGCATGGCACCCATTCCATGGGTCCGAACTCTCCAGGTTGAAGGGAATATTACTACAGCTATAACAGGTGCGGGAAACCTAGAGAACGGACACACTGTGAATACGAAAGGTTTCTAAAACTCAACGCATAGTCCCTCCCCTGGTGCTCCGGTTTGACTTTCCGTCTGCTTTACTATCAACCTCCCAACTTGGAGAGACAGCCCGTTTAACCTCTTGGTTCGCACAGGTTGCCAATTTGGCAGAGGATGAAAGGGAAGAGGGAGAACCAATGAGAGAGTAGCTGTTAGGCATTTGGAGGGGCACATATCACTGTAATTTCCTGGCAGGAAGAAGAATTAACCAAATTCTCAGCCACCCACCGGGAACCAGTATAGGTCCTGAACCAAAATTTTGGACTTGCGGTCAGCTCACCAAAAACGAGTTGAAAAATGGAGCTCAGGGGCACAGCAATTCACAAACTGGCCGAGTAATAAAAGACAACTATCGTCCAAAAATCTGTTGAGGGAAGGCAACGAGGCGGACTTGAAAGCGAGGCAGAATAGCAGGAAACAGATTTCAAGAGGTACGTTGGAATCGCCTTTAAAGCACAGGAAGAGGGGCACAACTTCGACAATGATGCACTTGGCCAAAAAGGGCGTATGCGTTTTCTCCTGAATATATTCAGGAGAAAACGCATACGCCCTTTTTGGCCAAGCAAGCAAGCGGGCAATGCAAATCTGCACTACAAAGAAGTATCACTTCCCACCGGTCAAAAGGGACATCCACAAAATGTGTAAGAACAAGAAAGGCAAGACAGGCCCTGGAGAACAGGGAGCCTTGTTATGCTGATGGGCGGGATGTAAATTGCCAACTGCCTCTCTGGAGGAGTGCATTCTGTTCCCTAAAACAAGTAAAGAACAGAGCTACAGAGCCAAGGGCACTACCAGTCTAGGGAATATACCTTGGGAAAACTGAAAATCAATAAGACAGAGCCACCCCAAAATTTAGGGCTGCACTGCATACAAGGACCTCAACTTGGATACACCTTAAGTATCCCAGAAAATATAAACATGGTTCAAAAAATTGTGGTACTTACGTATGATGGAATATCCCTCAGCCATGAAATCAATGTCATAAGACCAGTAGCAGCAAAATGGGTGGATTCAGGTACGATGATTCTAAGTGAAATAAGTCACACAGAAAAAGAAACTTATCATAAGATATCACTTATGAAGATCCTGTAAACATGGCTACACTTGAACTGAGTTAGGAAAGAGAAGAGTGTCTCACATTTAGAAAACACTCTTATACCTGCTTAAGGGGGAAGGAGAGGTGGGGTGACGCATAAAACCAGAGTTTGATATAAGCACAGGTACCGTTCCAAAAACCAACTATGGAATAGACAAGACCTACACCGTCCTCAGCGAAAGGGACTCAAAACCCCATATTTCCCGCAGAGGAAAATATCTGACTAGTAAGAATCTTAATACCTATGTAATGATATGTCTCCGTAAGGGAATCAAGTGTGTCTAGACTGGCATAAACATGGCAGCGAGAATCAGCTCAAACCCACTATAAAAAGGAATTTCAAAAACAAAACAAAAAAAACTGGGAAATTCTCTACAATTCTTTAAGGGTCTCTGATGAAGGCTGGAATGACCCTATCTACAACGACAGCTGGATGTGGCATAAGGAGGGACACTTGGGACTGAGACGATTGGTGAGATTGGGTGAGCAAATGCAGACCCTTTAAAGCAATAATGCATGGCACCCATTCCATGGGTCCGAACTCTCCAGGTTGAAGGGAATATTACTACAGCTATAACATGTGCGGGAAACCTAGAGAACGGACACACTGTGAATACGAAAGGTTTCTAAAACTCAACGAATAGTCCCTCACCTGGTGCTCCGGTTTGACTTTCCGTCTGCTTTACTATCAACCTCCCAACTTGGAGAGACAGCCCCTTTAACCTCTTGGCTCGCACAGGTTGCCAATTTGGCAGAGGATGAAAGGGAAGAGGGAGAACCAATGAGAGAGTAGCTGTTAGGCATTTGGACGGGCACATATCACTGTAATTTCCCGGCAGGAAGAAGAATTAACCAAATTCTCAGCCACCCACCGGGAACCAGTATAGGTCCTGAACCAAAATTTTGGACTTGCGGTCAGCTCACCAAAAACGAGTTGAAAAATGGAGCTCAGGGGCACAGCAATTCACAAACTGGCCGAGTAATAAAGGACAACTATCGTCCAAAAATCTGTTGAGGGAAGGCAACGAGGCAGACTTGAAAGCGAGGCAGAATAGCAGGAAACAGATTTCAAGAGGTACGTTGGAATCGCCTTTAAAGCACAGGAAGAGGGGCACAACTTCGACAATGATGCACTTGGCCAAAAAGGGCGTATGCGTTTTCTCCTGAATATATTCAGGAGAAAACGCATACGCCCTTTTTGGCCAATCAAGCAAGCGGGCAATGCAATTCTGCACTACGAAGAAGTATCACTTCCCACCGGTCAAAAGGGACATCCACAAAATGTGTAAGAACAAGAAAGGCAAGACAGGCCCTGGAGAACAGGGAGCCTTGTTATGCTGATGGGCGGGATGTAAATTGCCAACTGCCTCTCTGGAGGAGTGCATTCTGTTCCCTAAAACAAGTAAAGAACAGAGCTACAGAGCCAAGGGCACTACCAGTCTAGGGAATATACCTTGGGAAAACTGAAAATCAATAAGACAGAGCCACCCCAAAATTTAGGGCTGCACTGCATACAAGGGCCTCAACTTGGATACACCTTATGTATCCCAGAAAATATAAACATGGTTCAAAAAATTGTGGTACTTACGTACGATGGAATATCCCTCAGCCATGAAATCAATGTCATAAGACCAGTAGCAGCAAAATGGGTGGATTCAGGTACGATGATTCTAAGTGAAATAAGTCACACAGAAAAAGAAACTTATCATAAGATATCACTTATGAAGATTCTGTAAACATGGCTACACTTGAACTGAGTTAGGAAAGAGAACAGTGTCTCACATTTAGAAAACACTCTTATCCCTGCTTAAGGGGGAAGGAGTGGTGGGGTGATGCATAAAACCAGAGTTTGATATAAGCACAGGTACCGTTCCAAAAACCAACTATGGAATAGACAAGACCTACACCGTCCTCAGTGAAAGGGACTCAAAACCCCATATTTCCCGCAGAGGAAAATATCTGACTAGTAAGAATCTTAAAACCTATGTATTGATATGTCTCCGTAAGGGAATCAAGTGTGTCTAGACTGGCATAAACATGGCAGCGAGAATCAGCTCAAACCCACTATAAAAAGGAATTTCAAAAACAAAACAAAAAAACTGGGAAATTCTTTGCAATTCCTTCAGGGTCTCTGATGAAAGCTGGAATGACCCTATCTACAACGACAGCTGGATGTGGCATAAGGAGGGACACTTGGGACTGAGACGATTGGTGAGATTGGGTGAGCAAATGCAGACCCTTTAAAGCAATAATGCATGGCACCCATTCCATGGGTCCGAACTCTCCAGGTTGAAGGGAATATTACTACAGCTATAACATGTGCGGGAAACCTAGAGAACGGACACACTGTGAATACGAAAGGTTTCTAAAACTCAACGCATAGTCCCTCCCCTGGTGCTCCGGTTTGACTTTCCGTCTGCTTTACTATCAACCTCCCAACTTGGAGAGACAGCCCCTTTAACCTCTTGGTTCGCACAGGTTGCCAATTTGGCAGAGGATGAAAGGGAAGAGGGAGAACCAATGAGAGAGTAGCTGTTAGGCATTTGGACGGGCACATATCACTGTAATTTCCCGGCAGGAAGAAGAATTAACCAAATTCTCAGCCACCCACCGGGAACCAGTATAGGTCCTGAACCAAAATTTTGGACTTGCGGTCAGCTCACCAAAAACGAGTTGAAAAATGGAGCTCAGGGGCACAGCAATTCACAAACTGGCCGAGTAATAAAAGACAACTATCGTCCAAAAATCTGTTGAGGGAAGGCAACGAGGCGGACTTGAAAGCGAGGCAGAATAGCAGGAAACAGATTTCAAGAGGTACGTTGGAATCGCCTTTAAAGCACAGGAAGAGGGGCACAACTTCGACAATGATGCACTTGGCCAAAAAGGGCGTATGCGTTTTCTCCTGAATATATTCAGGAGAAAAGGCATACGCCCTTTTTGGCCAAGCAAGCAAGCGGGCAATGCAAATCTGCACTACAAAGAAGTATCACTTCCCACCGGTCAAAAGGGACATCCACAAAATGTGTAAGAACAAGAAAGGCAAGACAGGCCCTGGAGAACAGGGAGCCTTGTTATGCTGATGGGCGGGATGTAAATTGCCAACTGCCTCTCTGGAGGAGTGCATTCTGTTCCCTAAAACAAGTAAAGAACAGAGCTACAGAGCCAAGGGCACTACCAGTCTAGGGAATATACCTTGGGAAAACTGAAAATCAATAAGACAGAGCCACCCCAAAATTTAGGGCTGCACTGCATACAAGGGCCTCAACTTGGATACACCTTAAGTATCCCAGAAAATATAAACATGGTTCAAAAAATTGTGGTACTTACGTATGATGGAATATCCCTCAGCCATGAAATCAATGTCATAAGACCAGTAGCAGCAAAATGGGTGGATTCAGGTACGATGATTCTAAGTGAAATAAGTCACACAGAAAAAGAAACTTATCATAAGATATCACTTATGAAGATCCTGTAAACATGGCTACACTTGAACTGAGTTAGGAAAGAGAACAGTGTCTCACATTTAGAAAACACTCTTATACCTGCTTAAGGGGGAATGAGAGGTGGGGTGATGCATAAAACCAGAGTTTGATATAAGCACAGGTACCGTTCCATAAACCCACTATGGAATAGACAAGACCTACACCGTCCTCAGCGAAAGGGACTCAAAACCCCATATTTCCCGCAGAGGAAAATATCTGACTAGTAAGAATGTTAAAACCTATGTATTGATATGTCTCCGTAAGGGAATCAAGTGTGTCTAGACTGGCATTAACATGGCAGCGAGAATCAGCTCAAACCCACTATAAAAAGGAATTTCAAAAACAAAACAAAAAAACTGGGAAATACTTTACAATTCCTTCAGGGTCTCTGATGAAATCTGGAATGACCCTATCTACAACGACAGCTGGATGTGGCATAAGGAGGGACACTTGGGACTGAGACGATTGGTGAGATTGGGTGAGCAAATGCAGACCCTTTAAAGCAATAATGCATGGCACCCATTCCATGGGTCCGAACTCTCCAGGTTGAAGGGAATATTACTACAGCTATAACATGTGCAGGAAACCTAGAGAACGGACACACTGTGAATACGAAAGGTTTCTAAAACTCAACGCATAGTCCCTCTCCTGGTGCTCCGGTTTGACTTTCCGTCTGCTTTACTATCAACCTCCCAACTTGGAGAGACAGCCCCTTTAACCTCTTGGTTCGCACAGGTTGCCAATTTGGCAGAGGATGAAAGGGAAGAGGGAGAACCAATGAGAGAGTAGCTGTTAGGCATTTGGACGGGCACATATCACTGTAATTTCCCGGCAGGAAGAAGAATTAACCAAATTCTCAGCCACCCACCGGGAACCAGTATAGGTCCTGAACCAAAATTTTGGACTTGCGGTCAGCTCACCAAAAACGAGTTGAAAAATGGAGCTCAGGGGCACAGCAATTCACAAACTGGCCGAGTAATAAAGGACAACTATCGTCCAAAAATCTGTTGAGGGAAGGCAACGAGGCGGACTTGAAAGCGAGGCAGAATAGCAGGAAACAGATTTCAAGAGGTACGTTGGAATCGCCTTTAAAGCACAGGAAGAGGGGCACAACTTCGACAATGATGCACTTGGCCAAAAAGGGCGTATGCGTTTTCTCCTGAATATATTCAGGAGAAAAGGCATACGCCCTTTTTGGCCAAGCAAGCAAGCGGGCAATGCAAATCTGCACTACAAAGAAGTATCACTTCCCACCGGTCAAAAGGGACATCCACAAAATGTGTAAGAACAAGAAAGGCAAGACAGGCCCTGGAGAACAGGGAGCCTTGTTATGCTGATGGGCGGGATGTAAATTGCCAACTGCCTCACTGGAGGAGTGCATTCTGTTCCCTAAAACAAGTAAAGAACAGAGCTACAGAGCCAAGGGCACTACCAGTCTAGGGAATATACCTTGGGAAAACTGAAAATCAATAAGACAGAGCCACCCCAAAATTTAGGGCTGCACTGCATACAAGGACCTCAACTTGGATACACCTTAAGTATCCCAGAAAATATAAACATGGTTCAAAAAATTGTGGTACTTACGTACGATGGAATATCCCTCAGCCATGAAATCAATGTCATAAGACCAGTAGCAGCAAAATGGGTGGATTCAGGTACGATGATTCTAAGTGAAATAAGTCACACAGAAAAAGAAACTTATCATAAGATATCACTTATGAAGATCCTGTAAACATGGCTACACTTGAACTGAGTTAGGAAAGAGAACAGTGTCTCACATTTAGAAAACACTCTTATACCTGCTTAAGGGGGAAGGAGAGGTGGGGTGATGCATAAAACCAGAGTTTGATATAAGCACAGGTACCGTTCCAAAAACCAACTATGGAATAGACAAGACCTACACCGTCCTCAGCGAAAGGGACTCAAAACCCCATATTTCCCACAGAGGAAAATATCTGACTAGTAAGAATCTTAAAACCTATGTATTGATATGTCTCCGTAAGGGAATCAAGTGTGTCTAGACTGGCATAAACATGGCAGCGAGAATCAGCTCAAACCCACTATAAAAAGGAATTTCAAAAACAAAACAAAAAAACTGGGAAATTCTTTGCAATTCCTTCAGGGTCTCTGATGAAAGCTGGAATGACCCTATCTACAACGACAGCTGGATGTGGCATAAGGAGGGACACTTGGGACTGAGACGATTGGTGAGATTGGGTGAGCAAATGCAGACCCTTTAAAGCAATAATGCATGGCACCCATTCCATGGGTCCGAACTCTCCAGGTTGAAGGGAATATTACTACAGCTATAACATGTGCGGGAAACCTAGAGAACGGACACACTGTGAATACGAAAGGTTTCTAAAACTCAACGCATAGTCCCTCCCCTGGTGCTCCGGTTTGACTTTCCGTCTGCTTTACTATCAACCTCCCAACTTGGAGAGACAGCCCCTTTAACCTCTTGGTTCGCACAGGTTGCCAACTTGGCAGAGGATGAAAGGGAAGAGGGAGAACCAATGAGAGAGTAGCTGTTAGGCATTTGGAGGGGCACATATCACTGTAATTTCCCGGCAGGAAGAAGAATTAACCAAATTCTCAGCCACCCACCGGGAACCAGTATAGGTCCTGAACCAAAATTTTGGACTTGCGGTCAGCTCACCAAAAACGAGTTGAAAAATGGAGCTCAGGGGCACAGCAATTCACAAACAGGCCGAGTAATAAAGGACAACTATCGTCCAAAAATCTGTTGAGGGAAGGCAACGAGGCGGACTTGAAAGCGAGGCAGAATAGCAGGAAACAGATTTCAAGAGGTACGTTGGAATCGCCTTTAAAGCACAGGAAGAGGGGCACAACTTCGACAATGATGCACTTGGCCAAAAAGGGCGTATGCGTTTTCTCCTGAATATATTCAGGAGAAAACGCATACGCCCTTTTTGGCCAAGCAAGCAAGCGGGCAATGCAAATCTGCACTACAAAGAAGTATCACTTCCCACCGGTCAAAAGGGACATCCACAAAATGTGTAAGAACAAGAAAGGCAAGACAGGCCCTGGAGAACAGGGAGCCTTGTTATGCTGATGGGCGGGATGTAAATTGCCAACTGCCTCTCTGGAGGAGTGCATTCTGTTCCCTAAAACAAGTAAAGAACAGAGCTACAGAGCCAAGGGCACTACCAGTCTAGGGAATATACCTTGGGAAAACTGAAAATCAATAAGACAGAGCCACCCCAAAATTTAGGGCTGCACTGCATACAAGGACCTCAACTTGGATACACCTTAAGTATCCCAGAAAATATAAACATGGTTCAAAAAATTGTGGTACTTACGTACGATGGAATATCCCTCAGCCATGAAATCAATGTCATAAGACCAGTAGCAGCAAAATGGGTGGATTCAGGTACGATGATTCTAAGTGAAATAAGTCACACAGAAAAAGAAACTTATCATAAGATATCACTTATGAAGATCCTGTAAACATGGCTACACTTGAACTGAGTTAGGAAAGAGAACAGTGTCTCACATTTAGAAAACACTCTTATACCTGCTTAAGGGGGAATGAGAGGTGGGGTGATGCATAAAACCAGAGTTTGATATAAGCACAGGTACCGTTCCAAAAACCCACTATGGAATAGACAAGACCTACACCGTCCTCAGCGAAAGGGACTCAAAACCCCATATTTCCCGCAGAGGAAAATATCTGACTAGTAAGAATCTTAAAACCTATGTATTGATATGTCTCCGTAAGGGAATCAAGTGTGTCTAGACTGGCATAAACATGGCAGCGAGAATCAGCTCAAACCCACTATAAAAAGGAATTTCAAAAACAAAACAAAAAAACTGGGAAATTCTTTACAATTCCTTCAGGGTCTCTGATGAAGGCTGGAATGACCCTATCTACAACGACAGCTGGATGTGGCATAAGGAGGGACACTTGGGACTGAGACGATTGGTGAGATTGGGTGAGCAAATGCAGACCCTTTAAAGCAATAATGCATGGCACCCATTCCATGGGTCCGAACTCTCCAGGTTGAAGGGAATATTACTACAGCTATAACATGTGCGGGAAACCTAGAGAACGGACACACTGTGAATACGAAAGGTTTCTAAAACTCAACGCATAGTCCCTCCCCTGGTGCTGCGGTTTGACTTTCCATCTGCTTTACTATCAACCTCCCAACTTGGAGAGACAGCCCCTTTAACCTCTTGGTTCGCACAGGTTGCCAATTTGGCAGAGTATGAAAGGGAAGAGGGAGAACCAATGAGAGAGTAGCTCTTAGGCATTTGGACGGGCACATATCACTGTAATTTCCCGGCAGGAAGAAGAATTAACCAAATTCTCAGCCACCCACGGGGAACCAGTATAGGTCCTGAACCAAAATTTTGGACTTGCGGTCAGCTCACCAAAAAGGAGTTGAAAAATGGAGCTCAGGGGCACAGCAATTCACAAACTGGCCGAGTAATAAAGGACAACTATCGTCCAAAAATCTGTTGAGGGAAGGCAACGAGGCGGACTTGAAAGCGAGGCAGAATAGCAGGAAACAGATTTCAAGAGGTACGATGGAATCGCCTTTAAAGCACAGGAAGAGGGGCACAACTTCGACAATGATGCACTTGGCCAAAAAGGGCGTATGCGTTTTCTCCTGAATATATTCAGGAGAAAAGGCATACGCCCTTTTTGGCCAAGCAAGCAAGCGGGCAATGCAAATCTGCACTACAAAGAAGTATCACTTCCCACCGGTCAAAAGGGACATCCACAAAATGTGTAAGAACAAGAAAGGCAAGACAGGCCCTGGAGAACAGGGAGCCTTGTTATGCTGATGGGCGGGATGTAAATTGCCAACTGCCTCTCTGGAGGAGTGCATTCTGTTCCCTAAAACAAGTAAAGAACAGAGCTACAGAGCCAAGGGCACTACCAGTCTAGGGAATATACCTTGGGAAAACTGAAAATCAATAAGACAGAGCCACCCCAAAATTTAGGGCTGCACTGCATACAAGGACCTCAACTTGGATACACCTTAAGTATCCCAGAAAATATAAACATGGTTCAAAAAATTGTGGTACTTACGTACGATGGAATATCCCTCAGCCATGAAATCAATGTCATAAGACCAGTAGCAGCAAAATGGGTGTATTCAGGTACGATGATTCTAAGTGAAATAAGTCACACAGAAAAAGAAACTTATCATAAGATATCACTTATGAAGATCCTGTAAACATGGCTACACTTGAACTGAGTTAGGAAAGAGAACAGTGTCTCACATTTAGAAAACACTCTTATACCTGCTTAAGGGCGAAGGAGAGGTGGGGTGATGCATAAAACCAGAGTTTGATATAAGCACAGGTACCGTTCCAAAAACCAACTATGGAATAGACAAGACCTACACCGTCCTCAGCGAAAGGGACTCAAAACCCCATATTTCCCGCAGAGGAAAATATCTGACTAGTAAGAATCTTAAAACCTATGTATTGATATGTCTCCGTAAGGGAATCAAGTGTGTCTAGACTGGCATAAACATGGCAGCGAGAATCAGCTCAAACCCACTATAAAAAGGAATTTCAAAAACAAAACAAAAAAACAGGGAAATTCTTTACAATTCCTTCAGGGTCTCTGATGAAGGCTGGAATGACCCTATCTACAACGACAGCTGGATGTGGCATAAGGAGGGACACTTGGGACTGAGACGATTGGTGAGATTGGGTGAGCAAATGCAGACCCTTTAAAGCAATAATGCATGGCACCCATTCCATGGGTCCGAACTCTCCAGGTTGAAGGGAATATTACTACAGCTATAACATGTGCGGGAAACCTAGAGAACGGACACACTGTGAATACGAAAGGTTTCTGAAACTCAACGCATAGTCCCTCTCCTGGTGCTCCGGTTTGACTTTCCGTCTGCTTTACTATCAACCTCCCAACTTGGAGAGACAGCCCCTTTAACCTCTTGGTTCGCACAGGTTGCCAACTTGGCAGAGGATGAAAGGGAAGAGGGAGAACCAATGAGAGAGTAGCTGTTAGGCATTTGGACGGGCACATATCACTGTAATTTCCCGGCAGGAAGAAGAATTAACCAAATTCTCAGCCACCCACCGGGAACCAGTATAGGTCCTGAACCAAAATTTTGGACTTGCGGTCAGCTCACCAAAAACGAGTTGAAAAATGGAGCTCAGGGGCACAGCAATTCACAAACTGGCCGAGTAATAAAGGACAACTGTCGTCCAAAAATCTGTTGAGGGAAGGCAACGAGGCGGACTTGAAAGCGAGGCAGAATAGCAGGAAACAGATTTCAAGAGGTACGTTGGAATCGCCTTTAAAGCACAGGAAGAGGGGCACAACTTCGACAATGATGCACTTGGCCAAAAAGGGCGTATGCGTTTTCTCCTGAATATATTCAGGAGAAAACGCATACGCCCTTTTTGGCCAAGCAAGCAAGCGGGCAATGCAAATCTGCACTACAAAGAAGTATCACTTCCCACCGGTCAAAAGGGACATCCACAAAATGTGTAAGAACAAGAAAGGCAAGACAGGCCCTGGAGAACAGGGAGCCTTGTTATGCTGATGGGCGGGATGTAAATTGCCAACTGCCTCTCTGGAGGAGTGCATTCTGTTCCCTAAAACAAGTAAAGAACAGAGCTACAGAGCCAAGGGCACTACCAGTCTAGGGAATATACCTTGGGAAAACTGAAAATCAATAAGACAGAGCCACCCCAAAATTTAGGGCTGCACTGCATACAAGGACCTCAACTTGGATACACCTTAAGTATCCCAGAAAATATAAACATGGTTCAAAAAATTGTGGTACTTACGTACGATGGAATATCCCTCAGCCATGAAATCAATGTCATAAGACCAGTAGCAGCAAAATGGGTGGATTCAGGTACGATGATTCTAAGTGAAATAAGTCACACAGAAAAAGAAACTTATCATAAGATATCACTTATGAAGATCCTGTAAACATGGCTACACTTGAACTGAGTTAGGAAAGAGAACAGTGTCTCACATTTAGAAAACACTCTTATACCTGCTTAAGGGCGAAGGAGAGGTGGGGTGATGCATAAAACCAGAGTTTGATATAAGCACAGGTACCGTTCCAAAAACCCACTATGGAATAGACAAGACCTACACCGTCCTCAGCGAAAGGGACTCAAAACCCCATATTTCCCGCAGAGGAAAATATCTGACTAGTAAGAATCTTAAAACCTATGTATTGATATGTCTCCGTAAGGGAATCAAGTGTGTCTAGACTGGCATAAACATGGCAGCGAGAATCAGCTCAAACCCACTATAAAAAGGAATTTCAAAAACAAAACAAAAAAACTGGGAAATTCTTTACAATTCCTTCAGGGTCTCTGATGAAGGCTGGAATGACCCTATCTACAACGACAGCTGGATGTGGCATAAGGAGGGACACTTGGGACTGAGACGATTGGTGAGATTGGGTGAGCAAATGCAGACCCTTTAAAGCAATAATGCATGGCACCCATTCCATGGGTCCGAACTCTCCAGGTTGAAGGGAATATTACTACAGCTATAACATGTGCGGGAAACCTAGAGAACGGACACACTGTGAATACGAAAGGTTTCTAAAACTCAACGCATAGTCCCTCCCCTGGTGCTGCGGTTTGACTTTCCATCTGCTTTACTATCAACCTCCCAACTTGGAGAGACAGCCCCTTTAACCTCTTGGTTCGCACAGGTTGCCAACTTGGCAGAGTATGAAAGGGAAGAGGGAGAACCAATGAGAGAGTAGCTCTTAGGCATTTGGACGGGCACATATCACTGTAATTTCCCGGCAGGAAGAAGAATTAACCAAATTCTCAGCCACCCACGGGGAACCAGTATAGGTCCTGAACCAAAATTTTGGACTTGCGGTCAGCTCACCAAAAAGGAGTTGAAAAATGGAGCTCAGGGGCACAGCAATTCACAAACTGGCCGAGTAATAAAGGACAACTATCGTCCAAAAATCTGTTGAGGGAAGGCAACGAGGCGGACTTGAAAGCGAGGCAGAATAGCAGGAAACAGATTTCAAGAGGTACGATGGAATCGCCTTTAAAGCACAGGAAGAGGGGCACAACTTCGACAATGATGCACTTGGCCAAAAAGGGCGTATGCGTTTTCTCCTGAATATATTCAGGAGAAAAGGCATACGCCCTTTTTGGCCAAGCAAGCAAGCGGGCAATGCAAATCTGCACTACAAAGAAGTATCACTTCCCACCGGTCAAAAGGGACATCCACAAAATGTGTAAGAACAAGAAAGGCAAGACAGGCCCTGGAGAACAGGGAGCCTTGTTATGCTGATGGGCGGGATGTAAATTGCCAACTGCCTCTCTGGAGGAGTGCATTCTGTTCCCTAAAACAAGTAAAGAACAGAGCTACAGAGCCAAGGGCACTACCAGTCTAGGGAATATACCTTGGGAAAACTGAAAATCAATAAGACAGAGCCACCCCAAAATTTAGGGCTGCACTGCATACAAGGACCTCAACTTGGATACACCTTAAGTATCCCAGAAAATATAAACATGGTTCAAAAAATTGTGGTACTTATGTACGATGGAATATCCCTCAGCCATGAAATCAAAGTCATAAGACCAGTAGCAGCAAAATGCGTGGATTCAGGTACGATGATTCTAAGTGAAATAAGTCACACAGAAAAAGAAACTTATCATAAGATATCACTTATGAAGATCCTGTAAACATGGCTACACTTGAACTGAGTTAGGAAAGAGAACAGTGTCTCACATTTAGAAAACACTCTTATACCTGCTTAAGGGGGAAGGAGAGGTGGGGTGATGCATAAAACCAGAGTTTGATATAAGCACAGGTACCGTTCCAAAAACCAACTATGGAATAGACAAGACCTACACCGTCCTCAGCGAAAGGGACTCAAAACCCCATATTTCCCGCAGAGGAAAATATCTGACTAGTAAGAATCTTAAAACCTATGTATTGATATGTCTCCGTAAGGGAATCAAGTGTGTCTAGACTGGCATAAACATGGCAGCGAGAATCAGCTCAAACCCACTATAAAAAGGAATTTCAAAAACAAAACAAAAAAACTGGGAAATTCTTTACAATTCCTTCAGGGTCTCTGATGAAAGCTGGAATGACCCTATCTACAACGACAGCTGGATGTGGCATAAGGAGGGACACTTGGGACTGAGACGATTGGTGAGATTGGGTGAGCAAATGCAGACCCTTTAAAGCAATAATGCATGGCACCCATTCCATGGGTCCGAACTCTCCAGGTTGAAGGGAATATTACTACAGCTATAACATGTGCGGGAAACCTAGAGAACGGACACACTGTGAATACGAAAGGTTTCTAAAACTCAACGCATAGTCCCTCTCCTGGTGCTCCGGTTTGACTTTCCGTCTGCTTTACTATCAACCTCCCAACTTGGAGAGACAGCCCCTTTAACCTCTTGGTTCGCACAGGTTGCCAATTTGGCAGAGGATGAAAGGGAAGAGGGAGAACCAATGAGAGAGTAGCTGTTAGGCTTTTGGACGGGCACATATCACTGTAATTTCCCGGCAGGAAGAAGAATTAACCAAATTCTCAGCCACCCACCGGGAACCAGTATAGGTCCTGAACCAAAATTTTGGACTTGCGTTCAGCTCACCAAAAACGAGTTGAAAAATGGAGCTCAGGGGCACAGCAATTCACAAACTGGCCGAGTAATAAAGGACAACTATCGTCCAAAAATCTGTTGAGGGAAGGCAACGAGGCGGACTTGAAAACGAGGCAGAATAGCAGGAAACAGATTTCAAGAGGTACGTTGGAATCACCTTTAAAGCACAGGAAGAGGGGCACAACTTCGACAATGATGCACTTGGCCAAAAAGGGCGTATGCGTTTTCTCCTGAATATATTCAGGAGAAAACGCATACGCCCTTTTTGGCCAAGCAAGCAAGTGGGCAATGCAAATCTGCACTACAAAGAAGTATCACTTCCCACCGGTCAAAAGGGACATCCACAAAATGTGTAAGAACAAGAAAGGCAAGACAGGCCCTGGAGAACAGGGAGCCTTGTTATGCTGATGGGCGGGATGTAAATTGCCAACTGCCTCTCTGGAGGAGTGCATTCTGTTCCCTAAAACAAGTAAAGAACAGAGCTACAGAGCCAAGGGCACTACCAGCCTAGGGAATATACATTGGGAAAACTGAAAATCAATAAGACAGAGCCACCCCAATATTTAGGGCTGCACTGCATACAAGGACCTCAACTTGGATACACCTTAAGTATCCCAGAAAATATAAACATGGTTCAAAAAATTGTGGTACTTACGTACGATGGAATATCCCTCAGCCATGAAATCAATGTCATAAGACCAGTAGCAGCAAAATGGGTGGATTCAGGTACGATGATTCTAAGTGAAATAAGTCACACAGAAAAAGAAACTTATCATAAGATATCACTTATGAAGATCCTGTAAACATGGCTACACTTGAACTGAGTTAGGAAAGAGGACAGTGTCTCACATTTAGAAAACACTCTTATACCTGCTTAAGGGGGAAGGAGAGGTGGGGTGATGCATAAAACCAGAGTTTGATATAAGCACAGGTACCGTTCCAAAAACCAACTATGGAATAGACAAGACCTACACCGTCCTCAGCGAAAGGGACTCAAAACCCCATATTTCCCGCAGAGGAAAATATCTGACTAGTAAGAATCTTAAAACCTATGTATTGATATGTCTCCGTAAGGGAATCAAGTGTGTCTAGACTGGCATAAACATGGCAGCGAGAATCAGCTCAAACCCACTATAAAAAGGAATTTCAAAAACAAAACAAAAAAACTGGGAAATTCTTTACAATTCCTTCAGGGTCTCTGATGAAGGCTGGAATGACCCTATCTACAACGACAGCTGGATGTGGCATAAGGAGGGACACTTGGGACTGAGACGATTGGTGAGATTGGGTGAGCAAATGCAGACCCTTTAAAGCAATAATTCATGGCACCCATTCCATGGGTCCGAACTCTCCAGGTTGAAGGGAATATTACTACAGCTATAACATGTGCGGGAAACCTAGAGAACGGACACACTGTGAATACGAAAGGTTTCTAAAACTCAACGCATAGTCCCTCTCCTGGTGCTCCGGTTTGACTTTCCGTCTGCTTTACTATCAACCTCCCAACTTGGAGAGACAGCCCCTTTAACCTCTTGGTTCGCACAGGTTGCCAATTTGGCAGAGGATGAAAGGGAAGAGGGAGAACCAATGAGAGAGTAGCTGTTAGGCATTTGGACGGGCACATATCACTGTAATTTCCTGGCAGGAAGAAGAATTAACCAAATTCTCAGCCACCCACCGGGAACCAGTATAGGTCCTGAACCAAAATTTTGGACTTGCGGTCAGCTCACCAAAAACGAGTTGAAAAATGGAGCTCAGGGGCACAGCAATTCACAAACTGGCCGAGTAATAAAGGACAACTATCGTCCAAAAATCTGTTGAGGGGAGGCAACGAGGCGGACTTGAAAGCGAGGCAGAATAGCAGGAAACAGATTTCAAGAGGTACGTTGGAATCGCCTTTAAAGCACAGGAAGAGGGGCACAACTTCGACAATGATGCACTTGGCCAAAAAGGGCGTATGCGTTTTCTCCTGAATATATTCAGGAGAAAACGCATACGCCCTTTTTGGCCAAGCAAGCAAGCGGGCAATGCAAATCTGCACTACAAAGAAGTATCATTTCCCACCGGTCAAAAGGGACATCCACAAAATGTGTAAGAACAAGAAAGGCAAGACAGGCCCTGGAGAACAGGGAGCCTTGTTATGCTGATGGGCGGGATGTAAATTGCCAACTGCCTCTCTGGAGGAGTGCATTCTGTTCCCTAAAACAAGTAAAGAACAGAGCTACAGAGCCAAGGGCACTACCAGCCTAGGGAATATACCTTGGGAAAACTGAAAATCAATAAGACAGAGCCACCCCAAATTTAGGGCTGCACTGCATACAAGGACCTCAACTTGGATACACCTTAAGTATCCCAGAAAATATAAACATGGTTCAAAAAATTGTGGTACTTACGTACGATGGAATATCCCTCAGCCATGAAATCAATGTCATAAGACCAGTAGCAGCAAAATGGGTGGATTCAGGTACGATGATTCTAAGTGAAATAAGTCACACAGAAAAAGAAACTTATCATAAGATATCACTTATGAAGATCCTGTAAACATGGCTACACTTGAACTGAGTTAGGAAAGAGGACAGTGTCTCACATTTAGAAAACACTCTTATACCTGCTTAAGGGGGAAGGAGAGGTGGGGTGATGCATAAAACCAGAGTTTGATATAAGCACAGGTACCGTTCCAAAAACCAACTATGGAATAGACAAGACCTACACCGTCCTCAGCGAAAGGGACTCAAAACCCCATATTTCCCGCAGAGGAAAATATCTGACTAGTAAGAATCTTAAAACCTATGTATTGATATGTCTCCGTAAGGGAATCAAGTGTGTCTAGACTGGCATAAACATGGCAGCGAAAATCAGCTCAAACCCACTCTAAAAAGGAATTTCAAAAACAAAACAAAAAAACTGGGAAATTCTTTACAATTCCTTCAGGGTCTCTGATGAAGGCTGGAATGACCCTATCTACAACGACAGCTGGATGTGGCATAAGGAGGGACACTTGGGACTGAGACGATTGGTGAGATTGGGTGAGCAAATGCAGACCCTTTAAAGCAATAATGCATGGCACCCATTCCATGGGTCCGAACTCTCCAGGTTGAAGGGAATATTACTACAGCTATAACATGTGCGGGAAACCTAGAGAACGGACACACTGTGAATACGAAAGGTTTCTAAAACTGAACGCATAGTCCCTCCCCTGGTGCTCCGGTTTGACTTTCCGTCTGCTTTACTATCAACCTCCCAACTTGGAGAGACAGCCCCTTTAACCTCTTGGTTCGCACAGGTTGCCAATTTGGCAGAGGATGAAAGGGAAGAGGGAGAACCAATGAGAGAGTAGCTGTTAGGCATTTGGACGGGCACATATCACTGTAATTTCCCGGCAGGAAGAAGAATTAACCAAATTCTCAGCCACCCACCGGGAACCAGTATAGGTCCTGAACCAAAATTTTGGACTTGCGGTCAGCTCACCAAAAGCGAGTTGAAAAATGGAGCTCAGGGGCACAGCAATTCACAAACTGGCCGAGTAATAAAGGACAACTATCGTCCAAAAATCTGTTGAGGGAAGGCAACGAGGCGGACTTGAAAGCGAGGCAGAATAGCAGGAAACAGATTTCAAGAGGTACGTTGGAATTGCCTTTAAAGCACAGGAAGAGGGGCACAACTTCGACAATGATGCACTTGGCCAAAAAGGGCGTATGCGTTTTCTCCTGAATATATTCAGGAGAAAACGCATACGCCCTTTTTGGCCAAGCAAGCAAGCGGGCAATGCAAATCTGCACTACAAAGAAGTATCACTTCCCACCAGTCAAAAGGGACATCCACAAAATGTGTAAGAACAAGAAAGGCAAGACAGGCCCTGGAGAACAGGGAGCCTTGTTACGCTGATGGGCGGGATGTAAATTGCCAACTGCCTCTCTGGAGGAGTGCATTCTGTTCCCTAAAACAAGTAAAGAACAGAGCTACAGAGCCAAGGGCACTACCAGTCTAGGGAATATACCTTGGGAAAACTGAAAATCAATAAGACAGAGCCACACCAAAATTTAGGGCTGCACTGCTTACAAGGACCTCAACTTGGGTACAAAATAAATATCCCAGGAAATATAAACATGGTTCAAAAATTGTGGTACTTACGTACGATGGAATATCCCTCAGCCATGAAATCAATGTCATAAGACCAGTAGCAGCAAAATGGGTGGATTCAGGTACGATGATTCTAAGTGAAATAAGTCACACAGAAAAAGAAACTTATCATAAGATATCACTTATGAAGATCCTGTAAACATGGCTACACTTGAACTGAGTTAGGAAAGAGAACAGTGTCTCACATTTAGAAAACACTCTTATACCTGCTTAAGGGGGAAGGAGAGGTGGGGTGATGCATAAAACCAGAGTTTGATATAAGCACAGGTACCGTTCCAAAAACCAACTATGGAATAGAAAAGACCTACACCGTCCTCAGCGAAAGGGACTCAAAACCCCATATTTCCCGCAGAGGAAAATATCTGACTCGTAAGAATCTTAAAACCTATGTATTGATATGTCTCCGTAAGGGAATCAAGTGTGTCTAGACTGGCATAAACATGGCAGCGAGAATCAGCTCAAACCCACTATAAAAAGGAATTTCAAAAACAAAACAAAAAAACTGGGAAATTCTTTACAATTCCTTCAGGGTCTCTGATGAAAGCTGGAATGACCCTATCTACAACGACAGCTGGATGTGGCATAAGGAGGGACACTTGGGACTGAGACGATTGGTGAGATTGGGTGAGCAAATGCAGACCCTTTAAAGCAATAATGCATGGCACCCATTCCATGGGTCCGAACTCTCCAGGTTGAAGGGAATATTACTACAGCTATAACATGTGCGGGAAACCTAGAGAACGGACACAATGTGAATACGAAAGGTTTCTAAAACTCAACGCATAGTCCCTCTCCTGGTGCTCCGGTTTGACTTTCCGTCTGCTTTACTATCAACCTCCCAACTTGGAGAGACAGCCCCTTTAACCTCTTGGTTGGCACAGGTTGCCAATTTGGCAGAGGATGAAAGGGAAGAGGGAGAACCAATGAGAGAGTAGCTGTTAGGCTTTTGGACGGGCACATATCACTGTAATTTCCCGGCAGGAAGAAGAATTAACCAAATTCTCAGCCACCCACCGGGAACCAGTATAGGTCCTGAACCAAAATTTTGGACTTGCGTTCAGCTCACCAAAAACGAGTTGAAAAATGGAGCTCAGGGGCACAGCAATTCACAAACTGGCCGAGTAATAAAGGACAACTATCGTCCAAAAATCTGTTGAGGGAAGGCAACGAGGCGGACTTGAAAGCGAGGCAGAATAGCAGGAAACAGATTTCAAGAGGTACGTTGGAATCGCCTTTAAAGCACAGGAAGAGGGGCACAACTTCGACAATGATGCACTTGGCCAAAAAGGGCGTATGCGTTTTCTCCTGAATATATTCAGGAGAAAACGCATACGCCCTTTTTGGCCAAGCAAGCAAGTGGGCAATGCAAATCTGCACTACAAAGAAGTATCACTTCCCACCGGTCAAAAGGGACATCCACAAAATGTGTAAGAACAAGAAAGGCAAGACAGGCCCTGGAGAACAGGGAGCCTTGTTATGCTGATGGGCGGGATGTAAATTGCCAACTGCCTCTCTGGAGGAGTGCATTCTGTTCCCTAAAACAAGTAAAGAACAGAGCTACAGAGCCAAGGGCACTACCAGCCTAGGGAATATACATTGGGAAAACTGAAAATCAATAAGACAGAGCCACCCCAATATTTAGGGCTGCACTGCATACAAGGACCTCAACTTGGATACACCTTAAGTATCCCAGAAAATATAAACATGGTTCAAAAAATTGTGGTACTTACGTACGATGGAATATCCCTCAGCCATGAAATCAATGTCATAAGACCAGTAGCAGCAAAATGGGTGGATTCAGGTACGATGATTCTAAGTGAAATAAGTCACACAGAAAAAGAAACTTATCATAAGATATCACTTATGAAGATCCTGTAAACATGGCTACACTTGAACTGAGTTAGGAAAGAGGACAGTGTCTCACATTTAGAAAACACTCTTATACCTGCTTAAGGGGGAAGGAGAGGTGGGGTGATGCATAAAACCAGAGTTTGATATAAGCACAGGTACAGTTCCAAAAACCAACTATGGAATAGACAAGACCTACACCGTCCTCAGCGAAAGGGACTCAAAACCCCATATTTCCCGCAGAGGAAAATATCTGACTAGTAAGAATCTTAAAACCTATGTATTGATATGTCTCCGTAAGGGAATCAAGTGTGTCTAGACTGGCATAAACATGGCAGCGAGAATCAGCTCAAACCCACTATAAAAAGGAATTTCAAAAACAAAACAAAAAAACTGGGAAATTCTTTACAATTCCTTCAGGGTCTCTGATGAAGGCTGGAATGACCCTATCTACAACGACAGCTGGATGTGGCATAAGGAGGGACACTTGGGACTGAGACGATTGGTGAGATTGGGTGAGCAAATGCAGACCCTTTAAAGCAATAATGCATGGCACCCATTCCATGGGTCCGAACTCTCCAGGTTGAAGGGAATATTACTACAGCTATAACATGAGCGGGAAACCTAGAGAACGGACACACTGTGAATACGAAAGGTTTCTAAAACTCAGCGCATAGTCCCTCCCCTGGTGCTCCGGTTTGACTTTCCGTCTGCTTTACTATCAACCTCCCAACTTGGAGAGACAGCCCCTTTAACCTCTTGGTTCGCACAGGTTGCCAATTTGGCAGAGGATGAAAGGGAAGAGGGAGAACCAATGAGAGAGTAGCTGTTAGGCATTTGGACGGGCACATATCACTGTAATTTCCCGGCAGGAAGAAGAATTAACCAAATTCTCAGCCACCCACCGGGAACCAGTATAGGTCCTGAACCAAAATTTTGGACTTGCGGTCAGATCACCAAAAGCGAGTTGAAAAATGGAGCTCAGGGGCACAGCAATTCACAAACTGGCCGAGTAATAAAGGACAACTATCGTCCAAAAATATGTTGAGGGAAGGCAACGAGGCGGACTTGAAAGCGAGGCAGAATAGCAGGAAACAGATTTCAAGAGGTACGTTGGAATCGCCTTTAAAGCACAGGAAGAGGGGCACAACTTCGACAATGATGCACTTGGCCAAAAAGGGCGTATGCGTTTTCTCCTGAATATATTCAGGAGAAAACGCATACGCCCTTTTTGGCCAAGCAAGCAAGCGGGCAATGCAAATCTGCACTACAAAGAAGTATCACTTCCCACCGGTCAAAAGGGACATCCACAAAATGTGTAAGAACAAGAAAGGCAAGACAGGCCCTGGAGAACAGGGAGCCTTGTTATGCTGATGGGCGGGATGTAAATTGCCAACTGCCTCTCTGGAGGAGTGCATTCTGTTCCCTAAAACAAGTAAAGAACAGAGCTACAGAGCCAAGGGCACTACCAGTCTAGGGAATATACCTTGGGAAAACTGAAAATCAATAAGACAGAGCCACCCCAAAATTTAGGGCTGCACTGCATACAAGGACCTCAACTTGGATACACCTTAAGTATCCCAGAAAATATAAACATGGTTCAAAAAATTGTGGTACTTACGTACGATGGAATATCCCTCAGCCATGAAATCAATGTCATAAGACCAGTAGCAGCAAAATGGGTGGATTCAGGTACGATGATTCTAAGTGAAATAAGTCACACAGAAAAAGAAACTTATCATAAGATATCACTTATGAAGATCCTGTAAACATGGCTACACTTGAACTGAGTTAGGAAAGAGAACAGTGTCTCACATTTAGAAAACACTCTTATACCTGCTTAAGGGGGAAGGAGAGGTGGGGTGATGCATAAAACCAGAGTTTGATATAAGCACAGGTACCGTTCCAAAAACCAACTATGGAATAGACAAGACCTACACCGTCCTCAGCGAAAGGGACTCAAAACCCCATATTTCCCGCAGAGGAAAATATCTGACTAGTAAGAATCTTAAAACCTATGTATTGATATGTCTCCGTAAGGGAATCAAGTGTGTCTAGACTGGCATAAACATGGCAGCGAGAATCAGCTCAAACCCACTATAAAAAGGAATTTCAAAAACAAAACAAAAAAACTGGGAAATTCTTTACAATTCCTTCAGGGTCTCTGATGAAAGCTGGAATGACCCTATCTACAACGACAGCTGGATGTGGCATAAGGAGGGACACTTGGGACTGAGACGATTGGTGAGATTGGGTGAGCAAATGCAGACCCTTTAAAGCAATAATGCATGGCACCCATTCCATGGGTCCGAACTCTCCAGGTTGAAGGGAATATTACTACAGCTATAACATGTGCGGGAAACCTAGAGAACGGACACACTGTGAATACGAAAGGTTTCTAAAACTCAACGCATAGTCCCTCTCCTGGTGCTCCGGTTTGACTTTCCGTCTGCTTTACTATCAACCTCCCAACTTGGAGAGACAGCCCCTTTAACCTCTTGGTTCGCACAGGTTGCCAATTTGGCAGAGGATGAAAGGGAAGAGGGAGAACCAATGAGAGAGTAGCTGTTAGGCATTTGGACGGGCACATATCACTGTAATTTCCTGGCAGGAAGAAGAATTAACCAAATTCTCAGCCACCCACCGGGAACCAGTATAGGTCCTGAACCAAAATTTTGGACTTGCGGTCAGCTCACCAAAAACGAGTTGAAAAATGGAGCTCAGGGGCACAGCAATTCACAAACTGGCCGAGTAATAAAGGACAACTATCGTCCAAAAATCTGTTGAGGGAAGGCAACGAGGCGGACTTGAAAGCGAGGCAGAATAGCAGGAAACAGATTTCAAGAGGTACGTTGGAATCGCCTTTAAAGCACAGGAAGAGGGGCACAACTTCGACAATGATGCACTTGGCCAAAAAGGGCGTATGCGTTTTCTCCTGAATATATTCAGGAGAAAACGCATACGCCCTTTTTGGCCAAGCAAGCAAGCGGGCAATGCAAATCTGCACTACAAAGAAGTATCATTTCCCACCAGTCAAAAGGGACATCCACAAAATGTGTAAGAACAAGAAAGGCAAGACAGGCCCTGGAGAACAGGGAGCCTTGTTATGTTGATGGGCGGGATGTAAATTGCCAACTGCCTCTCTGGAGGAGTGCATTCTGTTCCCTAAAACAAGTAAAGAACAGAGCTACAGAGCCAAGGGCACTACCAGCCTAGGGAATATACCTTGGGAAAACTGAAAATCAATAAGACAGAGCCACCCCAAATTTAGGGCTGCACTGCATACAAGGACCTCAACTTGGATACACCTTAAGTATCCCAGAAAATATAAACATGGTTAAAAAAATTGTGGTACTTACGTACGATGGAATATCCCTCAGCCATGAAATCAATGTCATAAGACCAGTAGCAGCAAAATGGGTGGATTCAGGTACGATGATTCTAAGTGAAATAAGTCACACAGAAAAAGAAACTTATCATAAGATATCACTTATGAAGATCCTGTAAACATGGCTACACTTGAACTGAGTTAGGAAAGAGAACAGTGTCTCACATTTAGAAAACACTCTTATACCTGCTTAAGGGCGAAGGAGAGGTGGGGTGATGCATAAAACCAGAGTTTGATATAAGCACAGGTACCGTTCCAAAAACCAACTATGGAATAGACAAGACCTACACCGTCCTCAGCGAAAGGGACTCAAAACCCCATATTTCCCGCAGAGGAAAATATCTGACTAGTAAGAATCTTAAAACCTATGTATTGATATGTCTCCGTAAGGGAATCAAGTGTGTCTAGACTGGCATAAACATGGCAGCGAGAATCAGCTCAAACCCACTCTAAAAAGGAATTTCAAAAAAAAAACAAAAAAACTGGGAAATTCTTTACAATTCCTTCAGGGTCTCTGATGAAGGCTGGAATGACCCTATCTACAACGACAGCTGGATGTGGCATAAGGAGGGACACTTGGGACTGAGACGATTGGTGAGATTGGGTGAGCAAATGCAGACCCTTTAAAGCAATAATGCATGGCACCCATTCCATGGGTCCGAACTCTCCAGGTTGAAGGGAATATTACTACAGCTATAACATGTGCGGGAAACCTAGAGAACGGACACACTGTGAATACGAAAGGTTTCTAAAACTGAACGCATAGTCCCTCCCCTGGTGCTCCGGTTTGACTTTCCGTCTGCTTTACTATCAACCTCCCAACTTGGAGAGACAGCCCCTTTAACCTCTTGGTTCGCACAGGTTGCCAATTTGGCAGAGGATGAAAGGGAAGAGGGAGAACCAATGAGAGAGTAGCTGTTAGGCATTTGGACGGGCACATATCACTGTAATTTCCCGGCAGGAAGAAGAATTAACCAAATTCTCAGCCACCCACCGGGAACCAGTATAGGTCCTGAACCAAAATTTTGGACTTGCAGTCAGCTCACCAAAAGCGAGTTGAAAAATGGAGCTCAGGGGCACAGCAATTCACAAACTGGCCGAGTAATAAAGGACAACTATCGTCCAAAAATCTGTTGAGGGAAGGCAACGAGGCGGACTTGAAAGCGAGGCAGAATAGCAGGAAACAGATTTCAAGAGGTACGTTGGAATCGCCTTTAAAGCACAGGAAGAGGGGCACAACTTCGACAATGATGCACTTGGCCAAAAAGGGCGTATGCGTTTTCTCCTGAATATATTCAGGAGAAAACGCATACGCCCTTTTTGGCCAAGCAAGCAAGCGGGCAATGCAAATCTGCACTACAAAGAAGTATCATTTCCCACCGGTCAAAAGGGACATCCACAAAATGTGTAAGAACAAGAAAGGCAAGACAGGCCCTGGAGAACAGGGAGCCTTGTTATGCTGATGGGCGGGATGTAAATTGCCAACTGCCTCTCTGGAGGAGTGCATTCTGTTCCCTAAAACAAGTAAAGAACAGAGCTACGGAGCCAAGGGCACTACCAGTCTAGGGAATATACCTTGGGAAAACTGAAAATCAATAAGACAGAGCCACCCCAAAATTTAGGGCTGCACTGCATACAAGGACCTCAACTTGGATACACCTTAAGTATCCCAGAAAATATAAACATGGTTCAAAAAATTGTGGTACTTATGTACGATGGAATATCCCTCAGCCATGAAATCAAAGTCATAAGACCAGTAGCAGCAAAATGGGTGGATTCAGGTACGATGATTCTAAGTGAAATAAGTCACACAGAAAAAGAAACTTATCATAAGATATCACTTATGAAGATCCTGTAAACATGGCTACACTTGAACTGAGTTAGGAAAGAGAACAGTGTCTCACATTTAGAAAACACTCTTATACCTGCTTAAGGGGGAAGGAGAGGTGGGGTGATGCATAAAACCAGAGTTTGATATAAGCACAGGTACCGTTCCAAAAACCAACTATGGAATAGACAAGTCCTACACCGTCCTCAGCGAAAGGGACTCAAAACCCCATATTTCCCGCAGAGGAAAATATCTGACTAGTAAGAATCTTAAAACCTATGTATTGATATGTCTCCGTAAGGGAATCAAGTGTGTCTAGACTGGCATAAACATGGCAGCGAGAATCAGCTCAAACCCACTATAAAAATGAATTTCAAAAACAAAACAAAAAAACTGGGAAATTCTTTACAATTCCTTCAGGGTCTCTGATGAAAGCTGGAATGACCCTATCTACAACGACAGCTGGATGTGGCATAAGGAGGGACACTTGGGACTGAGACGATTGGTGAGATTGGGTGAGCAAATGCAGACCCTTTAAAGCAATAATGCATGGCACCCATTCCATGGGTCCGAACTCTCCAGGTTGAAGGGAATATTACTACAGCTATAACATGTGCGGGAAACCTAGAGAACGGACACACTGTGAATACGAAAGGTTTCTAAAACTCAACGCATAGTCCCTCTCCTGGTGCTCCGGTTTGACTTTCCGTCTGCTTTACTATCAACCTCCCAACTTGGAGAGACAGCCCCTTTAACCTCTTGGTTCGCACAGGTTGCCAATTTGGCAGAGGATGAAAGGGAAGAGGGAGAACCAATGAGAGAGTAGCTGTTAGGCTTTTGGACGGGCACATATCACTGTAATTTCCCGGCAGGAAGAAGAATTAACCAAATTCTCAGCCACCCACCGGGAACCAGTATAGGTCCTGAACCAAAATTTTGGACTTGCGTTCAGCTCACCAAAAACGAGTTGAAAAATGGAGCTCAGGGGCACAGCAATTCACAAACTGGCCGAGTAATAAAGGACAACTATCGTCCAAAAATCTGTTGAGGGAAGGCAACGAGGCGGACTTGAAAACGAGGCAGAATAGCAGGAAACAGATTTCAAGAGGTACGTTGGAATCACCTTTAAAGCACAGGAAGAGGGGCACAACTTCGACAATGATGCACTTGGCCAAAAAGGGCGTATGCGTTTTCTCCTGAATATATTCAGGAGAAAACGCATACGCCCTTTTTGGCCAAGCAAGCAAGTGGGCAATGCAAATCTGCACTACAAAGAAGTATCACTTCCCACCGGTCAAAAGGGACATCCACAAAATGTGTAAGAACAAGAAAGGCAAGACAGGCCCTGGAGAACAGGGAGCCTTGTTATGCTGATGGGCGGGATGTAAATTGCCAACTGCCTCTCTGGAGGAGTGCATTCTGTTCCCTAAAACAAGTAAAGAACAGAGCTACAGAGCCAAGGGCACTACCAGCCTAGGGAATATACATTGGGAAAACTGAAAATCAATAAGACAGAGCCACCCCAATATTTAGGGCTGCACTGCATACAAGGACCTCAACTTGGATACACCTTAAGTATCCCAGAAAATATAAACATGGTTCAAAAAATTGTGGTACTTACGTACGATGGAATATCCCTCAGCCATGAAATCAATGTCATAAGACCAGTAGCAGCAAAATGGGTGGATTCAGGTACGATGATTCTAAGTGAAATAAGTCACACAGAAAAAGAAACTTATCATAAGATATCACTTATGAAGATCCTGTAAACATGGCTACACTTGAACTGAGTTAGGAAAGAGGACAGTGTCTCACATTTAGAAAACACTCTTATACCTGCTTAAGGGGGAAGGAGAGGTGGGGTGATGCATAAAACCAGAGTTTGATATAAGCACAGGTACCGTTCCAAAAACCAACTATGGAATAGACAAGACCTACACCGTCCTCAGCGAAAGGGACTCAAAACCCCATATTTCCCGCAGAGGAAAATATCTGACTAGTAAGAATCTTAAAACCTATGTATTGATATGTCTCCGTAAGGGAATCAAGTGTGTCTAGACTGGCATAAACATGGCAGCGAAAATCAGCTCAAACCCACTCTAAAAAGGAATTTCAAAAACAAAACAAAAAAACTGGGAAATTCTTTACAATTCCTTCAGGGTCTCTGATGAAGGCTGGAATGACCCTATCTACAACGACAGCTGGATGTGGCATAAGGAGGGACACTTGGGACTGAGACGATTGGTGAGATTGGGTGAGCAAATGCAGACCCTTTAAAGCAATAATGCATGGCACCCATTCCATGGGTCCGAACTCTCCAGGTTGAAGGGAATATTACTACAGCTATAACATGTGCGGGAAACCTAGAGAACGGACACACTGTGAATACGAAAGGTTTCTAAAACTGAACGCATAGTCCCTCCCCTGGTGCTCCGGTTTGACTTTCCGTCTGCTTTACTATCAACCTCCCAACTTGGAGAGACAGCCCCTTTAACCTCTTGGTTCGCACAGGTTGCCAATTTGGCAGAGGATGAAAGGGAAGAGGGAGAACCAATGAGAGAGTAGCTGTTAGGCATTTGGACGGGCACATATCACTGTAATTTCCCGGCAGGAAGAAGAATTAACCAAATTCTCAGCCACCCACCGGGAACCAGTATAGGTCCTGAACCAAAATTTTGGACTTGCGGTCAGCTCACCAAAAGCGAGTTGAAAAATGGAGCTCAGGGGCACAGCAATTCACAAACTGGCCGAGTAATAAAGGACAACTATCGTCCAAAAATCTGTTGAGGGAAGGCAACGAGGCGGACTTGAAAGCGAGGCAGAATAGCAGGAAACAGATTTCAAGAGGTACGTTGGAATTGCCTTTAAAGCACAGGAAGAGGGGCACAACTTCGACAATGATGCACTTGGCCAAAAAGGGCGTATGCGTTTTCTCCTGAATATATTCAGGAGAAAACGCATACGCCCTTTTTGGCCAAGCAAGCAAGCGGGCAATGCAAATCTGCACTACAAAGAAGTATCACTTCCCACCGGTCAAAAGGGACATCCACAAAATGTGTAAGAACAAGAAAGGCAAGACAGGCCCTGGAGAACAGGGAGCCTTGTTACGCTGATGGGCGGGATGTAAATTGCCAACTGCCTCTCTGGAGGAGTGCATTCTGTTCCCTAAAACAAGTAAAGAACAGAGCTACAGAGCCAAGGGCACTACCAGTCTAGGGAATATACCTTGGGAAAACTGAAAATCAATAAGACAGAGCCACACCAAAATTTAGGGCTGCACTGCTTACAAGGACCTCAACTTGGGTACAAAATAAATATCCCAGGAAATATAAACATGGTTCAAAAATTGTGGGACTTACGTACGATGGAATATCCCTCAGCCATGAAATCAATGTCATAAGACCAGTAGCAGCAAAATGGGTGGATTCAGGTACGATGATTCTAAGTGAAATAAGTCACACAGAAAAAGAAACTTATCATAAGATATCACTTATGAAGATCCTGTAAACATGGCTACACTTGAACTGAGTTAGGAAAGAGAACAGTGTCTCACATTTAGAAAACACTCTTATACCTGCTTAAGGGGGAAGGAGAGGTGGGGTGATGCATAAAACCAGAGTTTGATATAAGCACAGGTACCGTTCCAAAAACCAACTATGGAATAGACAAGACCTACACCGTCCTCAGCGAAAGGGACTCAAAACCCCATATTTCCCGCAGAGGAAAATATCTGACTAGTAAGAATCTTAAAACCTATGTATTGATATGTCTCCGTAAGGGAATCAAGTGTGTCTAGACTGGCATAAACATGGCAGCGAGAATCAGCTCAAACCCACTATAAAAAGGAATTTCAAAAACAAAACAAAAAAACTGGGAAATTCTTTACAATTCCTTCAGGGTCTCTGATGAAAGCTGGAATGACCCTATCTACAACGACAGCTGGATGTGGCATAAGGAGGGACACTTGGGACTGAGACGATTGGTGAGATTGGGTGAGCAAATGCAGACCCTTTAAAGCAATAATGCATGGCACCCATTCCATGGGTCCGAACTCTCCAGGTTGAAGGGAATATTACTACAGCTATAACATGTGCGGGAAACCTAGAGAACGGACACAATGTGAATACGAAAGGTTTCTAAAACTCAACGCATAGTCCCTCTCCTGGTGCTCCGGTTTGACTTTCCGTCTGCTTTACTATCAACCTCCCAACTTGGAGAGACAGCCCCTTTAACCTCTTGGTTGGCACAGGTTGCCAATTTGGCAGAGGATGAAAGGGAAGAGGGAGAACCAATGAGAGAGTAGCTGTTAGGCTTTTGGACGGGCACATATCACTGTAATTTCCCGGCAGGAAGAAGAATTAACCAAATTCTCAGCCACCCACCGGGAACCAGTATAGGTCCTGAACCAAAATTTTGGACTTGCGTTCAGCTCACCAAAAACGAGTTGAAAAATGGAGCTCAGGGGCACAGCAATTCACAAACTGGCCGAGTAATAAAGGACAACTATCGTCCAAAAATCTGTTGAGGGAAGGCAACGAGGCGGACTTGAAAGCGAGGCAGAATAGCAGGAAACAGATTTCAAGAGGTACGTTGGAATCGCCTTTAAAGCACAGGAAGAGGGGCACAACTTCGACAATGATGCACTTGGCCAAAAAGGGCGTATGCGTTTTCTCCTGAATATATTCAGGAGAAAACGCATACGCCCTTTTTGGCCAAGCAAGCAAGTGGGCAATGCAAATCTGCACTACAAAGAAGTATCACTTCCCACCGGTCAAAAGGGACATCCACAAAATGTGTAAGAACAAGAAAGGCAAGACAGGCCCTGGAGAACAGGGAGCCTTGTTATGCTGATGGGCGGGATGTAAATTGCCAACTGCCTCTCTGGAGGAGTGCATTCTGTTCCCTAAAACAAGTAAAGAACAGAGCTACAGAGCCAAGGGCACTACCAGCCTAGGGAATATACATTGGGAAAACTGAAAATCAATAAGACAGAGCCACCCCAATATTTAGGGCTGCACTGCATACAAGGACCTCAACTTGGATACACCTTAAGTATCCCAGAAAATATAAACATGGTTCAAAAAATTGTGGTACTTACGTACGATGGAATATCCCTCAGCCATGAAATCAATGTCATAAGACCAGTAGCAGCAAAATGGGTGGATTCAGGTACGATGATTCTAAGTGAAATAAGTCACACAGAAAAAGAAACTTATCATAAGATATCACTTATGAAGATCCTGTAAACATGGCTACACTTGAACTGAGTTAGGAAAGAGGACAGTGTCTCACATTTAGAAAACACTCTTATACCTGCTTAAGGGGGAAGGAGAGGTGGGGTGATGCATAAAACCAGAGTTTGATATAAGCACAGGTACCGTTCCAAAAACCAACTATGGAATAGACAAGACCTACACCGTCCTCAGCGAAAGGGACTCAAAACCCCATATTTCCCGCAGAGGAAAATATCTGACTAGTAAGAATCTTAAAACCTATGTATTGATATGTCTCCGTAAGGGAATCAAGTGTGTCTAGACTGGCATAAACATGGCAGCGAGAATCAGCTCAAACCCACTATAAAAAGGAATTTCAAAAACAAAACAAAAAAACTGGGAAATTCTTTACAATTCCTTCAGGGTCTCTGATGAAGGCTGGAATGACCCTATCTACAACGACAGCTGGATGTGGCATAAGGAGGGACACTTGGGACTGAGACGATTGGTGAGATTGGGTGAGCAAATGCAGACCCTTTAAAGCAATAATGCATGGCACCCATTCCATGGGTCCGAACTCTCCAGGTTGAAGGGAATATTACTACAGCTATAACATGAGCGGGAAACCTAGAGAACGGACACACTGTGAATACGAAAGGTTTCTAAAACTCAGCGCATAGTCCCTCCCCTGGTGCTCCGGTTTGACTTTCCGTCTGCTTTACTATCAACCTCCCAACTTGGAGAGACAGCCCCTTTAACCTCTTGGTTCGCACAGGTTGCCCAATTTGGCAGAGGATGAAAGGGAAGAGGGAGAACCAATGAGAGAGTAGCTGTTAGGCATTTGGACGGGCACATATCACTGTAATTTCCCGGCAGGAAGAAGAATTAACCAAATTCTCAGCCACCCACCGGGAACCAGTATAGGTCCTGAACCAAAATTTTGGCTTGCGGTCAGATCACCAAAAGCGAGTTGAAAAATGGAGCTCAGGGGCACAGCAATTCACAAACTGGCCGAGTAATAAAGGACAACTATCGTCCAAAAATATGTTGAGGGAAGGCAACGAGGCGGACTTGAAAGCGAGGCAGAATAGCAGGAAACAGATTTCAAGAGGTACGTTGGAATCGCCTTTAAAGCACAGGAAGAGGGGCACAACTTCGACAATGATGCACTTGGCCAAAAAGGGCGTATGCGTTTTCTCCTGAATATATTCAGGAGAAAACGCATACGCCCTTTTTGGCCAAGCAAGCAAGCGGGCAATGCAAATCTGCACTACAAAGAAGTATCACTTCCCACCGGTCAAAAGGGACATCCACAAAATGTGTAAGAACAAGAAAGGCAAGACAGGCCCTGGAGAACAGGGAGCCTTGTTATGCTGATGGGCGGGATGTAAATTGCCAACTGCCTCTCTGGAGGAGTGCATTCTGTTCCCTAAAACAAGTAAAGAACAGAGCTACAGAGCCAAGGGCACTACCAGTCTAGGGAATATACCTTGGGAAAACTGAAAATCAATAAGACAGAGCCACCCCAAAATTTAGGGCTGCACTGCATACAAGGACCTCAACTTGGATACACCTTAAGTATCCCAGAAAATATAAACATGGTTCAAAAAATTGTGGTACTTACGTACGATGGAATATCCCTCAGCCATGAAATCAATGTCATAAGACCAGTAGCAGCAAAATGGGTGGATTCAGGTACGATGATTCTAAGTGAAATAAGTCACACAGAAAAAGAAACTTATCATAAGATATCACTTATGAAGATCCTGTAAACATGGCTACACTTGAACTGAGTTAGGAAAGAGAACAGTGTCTCACATTTAGAAAACACTCTTATACCTGCTTAAGGGGGAAGGAGAGGTGGGGTGATGCATAAAACCAGAGTTTGATATAAGCACAGGTACCGTTCCAAAAACCAACTATGGAATAGACAAGACCTACACCGTCCTCAGCGAAAGGGACTCAAAACCCCATATTTCCCGCAGAGGAAAATATCTGACTAGTAAGAATCTTAAAACCTATGTATTGATATGTCTCCGTAAGGGAATCAAGTGTGTCTAGACTGGCATAAACATGGCAGCGAGAATCAGCTCAAACCCACTATAAAAAGGAATTTCAAAAACAAAACAAAAAAACTGGGAAATTCTTTACAATTCCTTCAGGGTCTCTGATGAAAGCTGGAATGACCCTATCTACAACGACAGCTGGATGTGGCATAAGGAGGGACACTTGGGACTGAGACGATTGGTGAGATTGGGTGAGCAAATGCAGACCCTTTAAAGCAATAATGCATGGCACCCATTCCATGGGTCCGAACTCTCCAGGTTGAAGGGAATATTACTACAGCTATAACATGTGCGGGAAACCTAGAGAACGGACACACTGTGAATACGAAAGGTTTCTAAAACTCAACGCATAGTCCCTCTCCTGGTGCTCCGGTTTGACTTTCCGTCTGCTTTACTATCAACCTCCCAACTTGGAGAGACAGCCCCTTTAACCTCTTGGTTCGCACAGGTTGCCAATTTGGCAGAGGATGAAAGGGAAGAGGGAGAACCAATGAGAGAGTAGCTGTTAGGCATTTGGACGGGCACATATCACTGTAATTTCCTGGCAGGAAGAAGAATTAACCAAATTCTCAGCCACCCACCGGGAACCAGTATAGGTCCTGAAACAAAATTTTGGACTTGCGGTCAGCTCACCAAAAACGAGTTGAAAAATGGAGCTCAGGGGCACAGCAATTCACAAACTGGCCGAGTAATAAAGGACAACTATCGTCCAAAAATCTGTTGAGGGAAGGCAACGAGGCGGACTTGAAAGCGAGGCAGAATAGCAGGAAACAGATTTCAAGAGGTACGTTGGAATCGCCTTTAAAGCACAGGAAGAGGGGCACAACTTCAACAATGATGCACTTGGCCAAAAAGGGCGTATGCGTTTTCTCCTGAATATATTCAGGAGAAAACGCATACGCCCTTTTTGGCCAAGCAAGCAAGCGGGCAATGCAAATCTGCACTACAAAGAAGTATCATTTCCCACCGGTCAAAAGGGACATCCACAAAATGTGTAAGAACAAGAAAGGCAAGACAGGCCCTGGAGAACAGGGAGCCTTGTTATGCTGATGGGCGGGATGTAAATTGCCAACTGCCTCTCTGGAGGAGTGCATTCTGTTCCCTAAAACAAGTAAAGAACAGAGCTACAGAGCCAAGGGCACTACCAGCCTAGGGAATATACCTTGGAAAACTGAAAATCAATAAGACAGAGCCACCCCAAATTTAGGCTGCACTGCATACAAGGACCTCAACTTGGATACACCTTAAGTATCCCAGAAAATATAAACATGGTTCAAAAAATTGTGGTACTTACGTACGATGGAATATCCCTCAGCCATGAAATCAATGTCATAAGACCAGTAGCAGCAAAATGGGTGGATTCAGGTACGATGATTCTAAGTGAAATAAGTCACACAGAAAAAGAAACTTATCATAAGATATCACTTATGAAGATCCTGTAAACATGGCTACACTTGAACTGAGTTAGGAAAGAGGACAGTGTCTCACATTTAGAAAACACTCTTATACCTGCTTAAGGGGAAGGAGAGGTGGGGTGATGCATAAAACCAGAGTTTGATATAAGCACAGGTACCGTTCCAAAAACCAACTATGGAATAGACAAGACCTACACCGTCCTCAGCGAAAGGGACTCAAAACCCCATATTTCCCGCAGAGGAAAATATCTGACTAGTAAGAATCTTAAAACCTATGTATTGATATGTCTCCGTAAGGGAATCAAGTGTGTCTAGACTGGCATAAACATGGCAGCGAGAATCAGCTCAAACCCACTCTAAAAAGGAATTTCAAAAACAAAACAAAAAAACTGGGAAATTCTTTACAATTCCTTCAGGGGTCTCTGATGAAGGCTGGAATGACCCTATCTACAACGACAGCTGGATGTGGCATAAGGAGGGACACTTGGGACTGAGACGATTGGTGAGATTGGGTGAGCAAATGCAGACCCTTTAAAGCAATAATGCATGGCACCCATTCCATGGGTCCGAACTCTCCAGGTTGAAGGGAATATTACTACAGCTATAACATGTGCGGGAAACCTAGAGAACGGACACACTGTGAATACGAAAGGTTTCTAAAACTCAACGCATAGTCCCTCCCCTGGTGCTCCGGTTTGACTTTCCGTCTGCTTTACTATCAACCTCCCAACTTGGAGAGACAGCCCCTTTAACCTCTTGGTTCGCAGAGGTTGCCAATTTGGCAGAGGATGAAAGGGAAGAGGGAGAACCAATGAGAGAGTAGCTGTTAGGCATTTGGACGGGCACATATCACTGTAATTTCCCGGCAGGAAGAAGAATTAACCAAATTCTCAGCCACCCACCGGGAACCAGTATAGGTCCTGAACCAAAATTTTGGACTTGCGGTCAGCTCACCAAAAGCGAGTTGAAAAATGGAGCTCAGGGGCACAGCAATTCACAAACTGGCCGAGTAATAAAGGACAACTATCGTCCAAAAATCTGTTGAGGGAAGGCAACGAGGCGGACTTGAAAGCGAGGCAGAATAGCAGGAAACAGATTTCAAGAGGTACGTTGGAATCGCCTTTAAAGCACAGGAAGAGGGGCACAACTTCGACAATGATGCACTTGGCCAAAAAGGGCGTATGCGTTTTCTCCTGAATATATTCAGGAGAAAAGGCATACGCCCTTTTTGGCCAAGCAAGCAAGCGGGCAATGCAAATCTGCACTACAAAGAAGTATCACTTCCCACCGGTCAAAAGGGACATCCACAAAATGTGTAAGAACAAGAAAGGCAAGACAGGCCCTGGAGAACAGGGAGCCTTGTTATGCTGATGGGCGGGATGTAAATTGCCAACTGCCTCTCTGGAGGAGTGCATTCTGTTCCCTAAAACAAGTAAAGAACAGAGCTACAGAGCCAAGGGCACTACCAGTCTAGGGAATATACCTTGGGAAAACTGAAAATCAATAAGACAGAGCCACCCCAAAATTTAGGGCTGCACTGCATACAAGGACCTCAACTTGGATACACCTTAAGTATCCCAGAAAATATAAACATGGTTCAAAAAATTGTGGTACTTACGTACGATGGAATATCCCTCAGCCATGAAATCAATGTCATAAGACCAGTAGCAGCAAAATGGGTGGATTCAGGTACGATGATTCTAAGTGAAATAAGTCACACAGAAAAAGAAACTTATCATAAGATATCACTTATGAAGATCCTGTAAACATGGC